>NC_092282.1:4151486-4411486 GCF_036320965.1 Panulirus ornatus
ACAATATGTGGTATGAGGTGGTTTGATCGAGTAAGTAATGTAAGGGTAAGAGAGATTTGTGGAAATAAAAGAGTGTGGTTGAGAGAGCAGAAGAGGGTGTTTTGAAATGGTTTGGTCACATGGAGAGAATGAATGAGGAAAGATTGACCAAGAGGATATATGTGTCAGAGGTGGAGGGAACGAGAAGTGGGAGACCAAATTGGAGGTGGAAAGATGGAGTGTAAAAGATTTTGAGTGGTCGGGGCCTGAACATGCAGGAGGGTGAAAGGCGTGCAAGGAATAGAGTGAATTGGAATGATGTTGTATACCGGGGTTGGTGTGCTGTCAATGGATTGAACCAGGGCATGTGAAACGTCTGGGGTAAACCATGGAAAGCTGTGTGGGGCCTGGATGTGGAAAGGGAGCTGTGGTTTCGGGCATTATTGCATAAAAACTAGAGACTGAGTGTGAACGAATGAGGCCTTTGTTGTCTTTTCCTAGCGCTACCCCGCACACATGAGGGGGGAGGGGGATGGTATTCCATGTGTGGCGAGGTGGCGATGGGAATGAATAAAGGCAGACAGTGTGAATTGTGTGCATGGGTATATATGTATGTGTCTGTGTGTGTATATATATGTGTACATTGAGATGTATAGGTATGTATATTTGCGTGTGTGGACGTGTATGTATATACATTGTGTATGGGGGTGGGTTTGGCCATTTCTTTCGTCTGTTTCCTTGCGCTACCTCGCAAACGCGGGAGATAGCGACAAAGCAAAATAAAATATATATATATATATATATATATATATATATATATATATATATATATATATATATATATATATATGGGAACTTCAGTGAAGGGCGCAAATGGGGAGGTGATAACAAGTAGTGGTGATGTGAGAAGGAGATGGAGTGAGTATTTTGAAGGTTTGTTGAATGTGTTTGATGATAGAGTGGCAGATATAGGGTGTTTTGGTCGAGGTGGTGTGCAAAGTGAGAGGGTTAGGGAAAATGATTTGGTAAACAGAGAAGAGGTAGTGAAAGCTTTGCAGAAGATGAAAGCCGGCAAGGCAGCAGGTTTGGATGGTATTGCAGTGGAATTTATTAAAAAAGGGGGTGACTGTATTGTTGACTGGTTGGTAAGGTTATTTAATGTATGTATGACTCATGGTGAGGTGCCTGAGGATTGGCGGAATGCGTGCATAGTGCCATTGTACAAAGGCAAAGGGGATAAGAGTGAGTGCTCAAATTACAGAGGTATAAGTTTGTTGAGTATTCCTGGTAAATTATATGGGAGGGTATTGATTGAGAGGGTGAAGGCATGTACAGAGCATCAGATTGGGGAAGAGCAGTGTGGTTTCAGAAGTGGTAGAGGATGTGTGGATCAGGTGTTTGCTTTGAAGAATGTATGTGAGAAATACTTAGAAAAGCAAATGGATTTGTATGTAGCATTTATGGATCTGGAGAAGGCATATGATAGAGTTGATAGAGATGCTCTGTGGAAGGTATTAAGAATATATGGTGTGGGAGGAAAGTTGTTAGAAGCAGTGAAAAGTTTTTATCGAGGATGTAAGGCATGTGTACGTGTAGGAAGAGAGGAAAGTGATTGGTTCTCAGTGAATGTAGGTTTGCGGCAGGGGTGTGTGATGTCTCCATGGTTGTTTAATTTGTTTATGGATGGGGTTGTTAGGGAGGTGAATGCAAGAGTTTTGGAAAGAGGGGCAAGTATGAAGTCTGTTGGGGATGAGAGAGCTTGGGAAGTGAGTCAGTTGTTGTTCGCTGATGATACAGCGCTGGTGGCTGATTCATGTGAGAAACTGCAGAAGCTGGTGACTGAGTTTGGAAAAGTGTGTGGAAGAAGAAAGTTAAGAGTAAATGTGAATAAGAGCAAGGTTATTAGGTACAGTAGGGTTGAGGGTCAAGTCAATTGGGAGGTGAGTTTGAATGGAGAAAAACTGAGGAAGTGAAGTGTTTTAGATATCTGGGAGTGGATCTGGCAGCAGATGGAACCATGGAAGCGGAAGTGGATCATAGGGTGGGGGAGGGGGCGAAAATCCTGGGGGCCTTGAAGAATGTGTGGAAGTCGAGAACATTATCTCGGAAAGCAGAAATGGGTATGTTTGAAGGAATAGTGGTTCCAACAATGTTGTATGGTTGCGAGGTGTGGGCTATGGATAGAGTTGTGCGCAGGAGGATGGATGTGCTGGAAATGAGATGTTTGAGGACAATGTGTGGTGTGAGGTGGTTTGATCGAGTGAGTAACGTAAGGGTAAGAGAGATGTGTGGAAATAAAAAGAGCGTGGTTGAGAGAGCAGAAGAGGGTGTTTTGAAGTGGTTTGGGCACATGGAGAGGATGAGTGAGGAAAGATTGACCAAGAGGATATATGTGTCGGAGGTGGAGGGAACAAGGAGAAGAGGGAGACCAAATTGGAGGTGGAAAGATGGAGTGAAAAAGATTTTGTGTGATCGGGGCCTGAACATGCAGGAGGGTGAAAGGAGGGCAAGGAATAGAGTGATTTGGAGCGATGTGGTATACCGGGGTTGACGTGCTGTCAGTGGATTGAAGCAAGGCATGTGAAGCGTCTGGGGTAAACCATGGAAAGCTGTGTAGGTATGTATATTTGCGTGTGTGGACGTATGTATATACATGTGTATGAGGGGGGGGGGGTTGGGCCATTTCTTTCGTCTGTTTCCTTGCGCTACCTCGCAAACGCGGGAGACAGCGACAAAGTATAATAAAAAAGATAGAAAAAAATATATATATTATTTCATTTATTTATTATACTTGATCACTGCTCCCTCCGTCAGCAATGTAGCTCCAGGAAACAGATGAAGAATATGCATTATTAATGAAGAATGACTCATCCACTCATATACACATATACATAAATTCCCACATATGCACATATGCATACATACACATGTACATATTCATACTTGCTTGCCTTCATCCATTCCTGTTGCTACGCCACCCCACAGGAAAACAGCACCACTATCCCCTGCTTCAGAGAGGAAGTGCCAGGAAAACAGACAAAAACATCCACATCATTCCCGCTCAGTCTCTAGCTGTCATGTTATTATTATTATTATGTAACCTTTGGGCCCTTTCTTCGGGGCTCCTGCAGGTTTAAAGCTGTGCTATCCATGTGAACAGGTTGAGGTGGGCTCCCTTGGGTTGAGAGTCCTTGATTATACTGTATTATACTCTTTTTTCATCTGCTGATGATGGCTCAGCAGCCTTATTGAAGGTGACTTCTTGCTTGTTGCGTTAACATATTTAGACAGTTACTTTTAGAGATAGATTATAAAGCATGAATTAGAAAAGTTCCAAACAGAATATGTATTGAAAGGCTATAGTACATGACTTGCATTAGGTAAGCTTCATGTGGGAATGACATTTGTTTGAATGGCCTAAATTGTTGTTGCACTGGAGTTGCATGGTTAATTGAAGAAATAGAGATTGTCACATGAATTGCTCCAAAAGATTATTATACAAGAGAGTTGTCTGGTTCTTAAAAGATGAAATGATCATGTGGATTTGAAGAATCTTTTACACATATGGTTGTATATGATGTAGTATAAAGCATTGACAATAACTGAAGTATCACTTGACCCCATGAAATTAACCTTGTGTATGACGTTTATGTGCTGCTGGACTAGCTGGAATGTACTGCATGGCACCATGCAAATTTTTTGTTGGCAGAAGATAATGCTATTATACTCTAATGAACTGTGTTTTTTTGGCAAGGCAGTAACTTTGAGTTCTAGTATCATAACATTATCCTCTGAAATGTGTTTTTGTTCAACCAAACATAACCTAACCCATCCTTGACCATAATTCTAACCCAAATGAACCTTAACTAAGGTAACCCAAATTGATTAGATAGTTTTTCCCCATAAGAAAGAACAGAGAAGAGGGCCCGGTGAGGATATTCCCTCAAAGGTCCAGTCATCTGTTCTGTCATCTGTTCTTAACGCTACCTCGCTAACGCGGGAAATGACGAATAGTATGAAAGAAACCCACCCCTCCTTGTATTTTAACTTTATAAAAGGGGAAACAGAAGAAGAGTCATGCTGGGAGTGCTCATCCTCCTCGAAGGCTCAGATTGGGGTGTCTGAATGTGATATATATATATATATATATTTTTTTTTTTTGCTTTTTTTTTTTTTTTTGCTTTGTCGCTGTCTCCCGCATTTGCGAGGTAGCGCAAGGAAACAGACGAAAGAAAATGGCCCAACCCACCCCCATACACATGTATATACATACACATCCACACATGCAAATATACATACCTACACAGCTTTCCATGGTTTACACCAGATGCTTCACATGCCCTGATTCAATCCACTGACAGCACGTCAACCCCGGTATACCACATCGATCCAATTCACTCTATTCCTTGCCCTCCTTTCACCCTCCTGCATGTTCAGGCCCCGATCACACAAAATCTTTTTCACTCCATCTTTCCACCTCCAATTTGGTCTCCCACTTCTCCTCGTTCCCTCCACCTCCGACACATATATCATCTTGGTCAATCTTTCCTCACTCATTCTCTCCATGTGCCCAGACCATTTCAAAACACCCTCTTCTGCTCTGTCAACCACGCTCTTTTTATTTCCACACATCTCTCTTACCCTTACGTTACTCACTCGATCAAACCACCTCACACCACACATTGTCCTCAAACATCTCATTTCCAGCACATCCACCCTCCTGCGCACAACTCTATCCATAGCCCACGCCTCGCAACCATACAACATTGTTGGAACCACTATTCCTTCAAACATACCCATTTTTGCTTTCCGAGATAATGTTCTCGACTTCCACACATTCTTCAAGGCTCCCAGGATTTTCGCCCCCTCCCCCACCCTATTATCCACTTCCGCTTCCATGGTTCCATCCGCTGCCAGATCCACTCCCAGATATCTAAAACACTTTACTTCCTCCAGTTTTTCTCCATTCAAACTTACCTCCCAATTGACTTGACCCTCAACCCTACTGTACCTAATAACCCTGCTCTTATTTACATTTACTCTTAACTTTCTTCTATCACACACTTTACCAAACTCAGTCACCAGCTTCTGCAGTTTCTCACATGAATCAGCCACCAGCACTGTATCATCAGCGAACAACAACTGACTCACTTCCCAAGCTCTCTCATCCCCAACAGACTTCATACTTGCCCCTCTTTCCAAAACTCTTGCATTCACCTCCCTAACAACCCCATCCATAAACAAATTAAACAACCATGGAGACATCACACACCCCTGCCGCAAACCTACATTCACTGAGAACCAATCACTTTCCTCTCTTCCTACATGTACACATGCCTTACATCCTCGATAAAAACTTTTCACTGCTTCTAACAACTTGCCTCCCACACCATATATTCTTAATACTTTCCACAGAGCATCTCTATCAACTCTATCATATGCCTTCTCCAGATCCATAAATGCTACATACAAATCCATTTGCTTTTCTAAGTATTTCTCACATACATTCTTCAAAGCAAACACCTGATCCACACATCCTCTACCACTTCTGAAACCACACTGCTCTTCCCCAATCTGATATATATATATATATATATATATATATATATATATATATATATATATATATATATATATATATATAATGTGCTGAGAGGTGCAACTGGAGGCATGTCTGATCATTATCTTGTGGAGGCGAAGGTGAAGATTTGTAGAGGTTTTCAGAAAAGAGGAGAGAAAGTTGAGGTGAAGAGAGTGGTGAGAGTAAGTGAGCTTGGGAAGGAGACTTGTGTGAGGAAGTACCAGGAGAGACTGAGTACAGAATGGAAAAAGGTGAGAACAAAGGGCGTAAGGGGAGTGGGGGAGGAATGGGATGTATATAGGGAAGCAGTGATGGCTCGCGCAAGATGCTTGTGGCATGAGAAGCGTGGGAGGTGGGCAGATTAGAAAGGGTAGTGAGTGGTGGGATGAAGAAGTAAGATTATTAGTGAAAGAGAAGAGAGAGGCATTTGGATGATTTTTGTTGGGAAATAATGCAAATGAGTGGGAGATGTATAAAAGAAAGAGGCAGGAGGCCAAGAGAAAGGTGCAAGAGGTGAAAAAGAGGGCAAATGAGAGTTGGGGTGAGAATCATTATATTTTAGGGAGAATAAGAAGATGTTTTGGAAGGAGGTAAATGAAGTGCATAAGACAAGGAAACAAATGGGAACTTCAGTGAAGGGGGCTAATGGGGAGGTGATAACAAGCAGTGGTGATGTGAGAAGGAGATAGAGTGAGTATTTTGAAGGTTTGTTGAATGTGTTTGATGATAGAGTGGCAGATATAGGGTGTTTTGGTTGAGGTGGTGTGTAAAGTGAGTGAGTTAGGGAGAATGATTTGGTAAACAGAGAAGAGGTAGTAAAAGCTTTGCAGAAGATGAAAGCCGGCAAAGCAGTGGGTTTGGATGGTATGGCAGTGGAATTTATTGAAAAAGGTGGTGACTGTATTGTTGACTGGTTGGTAAGGTTATTTAATGTATGTATGACTCATGGTGAGGTGCCTGAGGATTGGAGGAATGCTTACATAGTGCCATTGTACAAAGGCAAAGGGGATAAAAGTGAGTGCTCAAATTACAGAGGTATAAGTTTGTTGAGTATTCCTGGGAAATTATATGGTAGGGTATTAATTGAGAGGGTGAAGGCATGTATAGAGCATCAGATTGGGGAAGAGCAGTGTGGTTTCAGAAGTGGTAGAGGATGTGTGGATCAGGTGTTTGCTCTAAAGAATGCATGTGAGAAATACTTAGAAAAGCAAATGGATTTGTATGTAGCATTTATGGATCTGAAGAAGGCATATGATAAGAGTTGATAGAGATGCTCTGTGGAAGGTCTTAAGAATATATGGTGTGGGGGGCAAGTTGTTAGAAGCAGTGAAAAGTTTTTATCGAGGATGTAAGTGATGTGTACGTGTAGGAAGAGAGGAAAGTGATTGGTTCTCAGTGAATGTAGGTTTGCGGGAGGGGTGCGTGATGTCTCCATGGTTGTTGAATTTGTTTATGGATGGGGTTGATAGGGAGGTGAATGCAAGAGTTTTGGAAAGAGGGGCAAGTATGCAGTCTGTTGTGGATGAGAGAGTTTGGGAAGTGAGTCAGTTGTTGTTCACTGATGATACAGCACTGTTGGCTGACTCGTGTGAGAAACTGCAGAAGCTGGTGACTGAGTTTGGTAATGTGTGTGAAAGAAGAAAGGTGAGAGTAAATGTGAATAAGAGCAAGGTTATTAGGTACAGTAGGGTTGAGGGACAAGCCAGTTAGGTATGAATGGAGAAAAACTGGAGGAAGTAAAGTGTTTTTAGATATCTGTGAGTGGATTTGGCAGCAGATGGAACCATGGAAGCGGAAGTAGATCATAGGGTGGGGGGGTGAAAGTTCTGGGAGCGTTGAAGAATGTATGGAAGTTGAGAACATTATCTCGGAAAGCAAAAATGGGTATGTTTGAAGGAATAGTGGTTCCAACAATGTTATATGGTTATGAGGTGTGGGCTATAGATAGAGTTGTGCAGAGGAGGGTGGATGTGCTGGAAATGAGATGTTTGAGGACAATATGTGGTGTGAGGTGGTTTGATCGATTAAGTAATAATAGGGTAAGAGAGATGTGTGGAAATAAAAAGAGTGTGGTTGAGAGAGCAGAAGAGGGTGTTTTGAAATGGTTTGGTCACATGGAGAGAATGAGTGAGGAAAGATTGACCAAGAGGATATATGTGTCAGAGGTGGAGGGAATGAGGACAAGTGGGAGAACAAATTGGAGGTGGAAAGATGGATTGAAAAAGATTTTGAGTGATCGGGGCCTGAACATGCAGGAGGGTGAAAGGTGTGCAAGGAATAGAGTGAATTGGAACTATGTGGTATACTGGGGTCGACGTGCTGTCAATGGATTGAACCAGGGCGTATGAAGCGTCTGAGGTAAACCATGGAAAGTTGTGTGGGGCCTGGATGTGGAAAGTGAGCTGTGGTTTCAGTGCATTATACATGACAGCTAGAGACTGTGAACGAGTGGGGCCTTTGTTGTCTTTTCCTAGTGCTACCTCACGCACATTTGGGGGGAGGGGGTTGTTATTTCATGTGTGGCGGGGTGGCGATGGGAATGAATAAAGGCAGACACTATGAATTATGTACATGTGTATATATGTATATGTCTGTATGTGTATATATATATATGTATACATTGAGATGTATGGGTATGTATATTTGCGTGTGTGGATGTGTATGTATATACATGTGTATGTGGGTGGGTTGGGTGTTTCTTTCGTCTGTTTCCTTGTGCTATCTTGCTGACGCAGGAGACAGCGACAAAGCAAAATAAATAAGAATAAATAAATATAAATACATATATACATGTTTGTGTGGACGCAGCAAGTATGAATTATGTACATGTGTATATATGTATATGTCTGTATATGTATATATATGTATACGTTGAAATGTATAGGTGTGTATATGTATGTGTGTCGATGTGTATGACCATACATGTGTATGTGGGTGGATTGGGCCATTCTTTCATGTTTCCTTGCGCTACCTCGCAAACACAGGAAACAGCGACAAAGTATGATAAATAAATAAGATATATATAACTATTGCAGTACATCATTTGCTCTTAATGATTATATTATGCTTTCTGGGATAACTAAAGATATGATGTATTACCAGGTTTTTACCTTGCCATCTTACATCTGGTCACTGAGACTGGTGTTTGTAATGGTACGAGCACCAGCAACCTACCTCAGTATGCCTCAGGCTATCTTGAGAGAAGGATATTCTTACCTTACTCTTCCTGGCTGCCACTTTATTTTAGGAATTTTGCTTCTAGGTACTGTACTTCTTTCACCTTTGCTTCATGATGTTTGGCTCTTACCTTTGTATGGAGGAGAAAACCTGAATTCTTGTTTGTAAGCAATAGGTCAAGACCTAGTGGACCCAAAACATGGGCCTAGAAAACTTCAGGAACTTTGCAGTTCACTGCACAGACATCTGCATATAGTAACCAAGGCCATAAGAGAAGTAACAAAGTACTGAAATGTAAGTGTAACAAAGAACTAAAATGTAAGTGTGATATTGCCTTTGAAAATGTATTGAAGGCAGACTGGTTTTTTGTGAACTCTGTAGTTTGAGAAATATTCCTCATTATAAATGTTTTATTTGTTCATGTCTATCAAAGGAATTAGACAACAAGGTTTTTAGAGGCCTTTTTTTTTTAAAAGATTTTAGTTCAGCACTGTTTATCAGTGCCAGGATTGGTAGCCCAAGGATACTAAAGAAAAGTATCCTAGCTGCACTTCTTGAAGAGAATTAACCCAGTGTTATTATTTCTCTTACAGGCAGCTAGTTTTTTCTGTTCAAGTAGACCTTCCTTTTACACTCCTTTGCTAAAATTACATGAGGTGAGGGCAAGCAAGTTGTCTTTGAGCCAGTACAAAACATGTTTGTAAGGTAATATCCCTAACCTCAGCACACAACCCACCTCCCCCTTCAGATGACTTTAGTGTCTGAAACTGAGCTGTGTGGCAGTAACAGGGCAGGAAAAAAGGCTCTCTAATATAATGGATAGACTTATGAGGTGGTTACAAGGTTTTCATTGATTGCAACATTATTTTGAAGCAGAAGTTTGAGACCACCCTCAGGGTGCCTCATTTTTCATGCATTAGATATGGCTGTGGTATATTTAGTTGTGCTTACACCTTTGCCTAAAGAAAGCCCAGCAGTGTGTGAGGTAAGGGAATGAGAGAATTTTAGCTTAAAAACTTGCTATTACTGGCTGAAAGCTGACTTTATTTAAAGTATTCACAATTAGTTTGACTGGACATTCTGTGAAAAAAAGGAAAATGAATTGGAAGCAAAGATGACATTCTTCCGACACACCCTTCCCCTTGTTATTGGTGATTATCATTGGGGAAGGTTCTTTGTAGAGCAATCATCACTATCAGATGAGCAGTTTAACTGGTATGAGGTCCTATTGAATATCATAAGTGAAAGTCCTCTTGGAAACATCATCACAGACACTGTTAACTTTGACTGGTTGATTGTGGCACAGTGCCCTGTAATCTATTACCAGTAAAGATTCTTTCTAGAGATATCACAACAGACTGACAGGTAGAGGACAGATGAATAGATGCTTCAAAAACTGTCTACTTCCATGCCAGTTGCAGAGAAATACCTCATTGCAGTACACTTTGCACCAGGTTACATATTCTTTACTTGAAAGTCCTAGTATTAGAAATATGCTTTGTTTTTTGGAAATGTTTTGTAATTTTACAAGATTATTTTTTACCATTATTATTATTTCATGAATTTCCATATGCTCCTGTTCATTTTGTTTATTAATGCTCTGTTCTGCCAGGTCTAGAAGAGCTATCATATGTACCAGCAGCTTCTGTCTTTGTAGCACCAACATCTTTTCTGCTTTTTCTACTTTGCTTTTATGTTCATAGCTCATTTTATTTCCCTTTTTTGCCCCATAGTACTGTCTACAGGTTCTGATAATTCTGTGTACAATATCAAGAAACCTCAAATGGTCCAAGCAACTCTCTTTGCATGGCCTATGTCCTGACTTGAACCCTGCAGGAGTTTTTTTTGTGACTTACCAAGCAAGCTGTTCCATCACAAGCTTCTCATCTGGCTAAAGAACAGACCCAAACTTCTTGCCTGGCTTAACAGCCTGCCCTTATATTTGTTTACTCTCAGTTTTATATTCACATCCAGGAGTAATGGTAGAAGTTGATTGTTGATGTTCAGTAATGAAAGTGAATTCCATGGAACAAGAAAAGTAAGATGATTTTATAATGACAATTCAGTTAATAGTTAATTCTAAACTATAAATGCAATGTGAGAAATTATTCTCATTTTGCTTAAAGTTTCACCTTACTATGCTGGTGTGCTGACTGTTGTTTTGTTTCTGTATGTGGATAAAATGATTGAGGGTTGGCTTGCTCTAATGTTTGTGTAATAAGCTAATGCTGTATGTAGGTTCCCTTACCTGTTTTATTTTGTGTGTGCGGCATCTTTGCAGCCGGCTAGAGGTGCAAGTAGGGCGAGCAGAGGTGAAGGAAATGGCCAACCGAGAGACAAGTGTTGAGATCATGGAGTCAGTGAGAGAGAAGAGCGTATACCTCATTCAGACAGCTGACCCCAAGTAAGAGTGCTGAGAATGTTAACATTCATTCAGTATCAGAAATTCATCGGCAGTGTTCAAGCTGCCCTCTTTCTATTCATCTAATGATTGAGATGATGGGAGAGATATTCTAAGTAGTGCATGCATCTGAGAAACTTTTCCAGTTGATTAAGTCTGGGATATGATGTGGTTGCATTTGTTATGCATCAGATGTACACTAGGCTTGCTTTTGCACTGATTATGAATTGCATCTTATAAAGTAATGGAAGAGAAATGGTTTGGAAATGATGTGAATCTGGTTGTACATTGGTATGAGATAAACATTTCAAATAGGTTTATTCAAGTATGTGTATGGGTAAAATGGAGAAAAGTCTTGTGAATAATGTTATGAATCAGCAAGTGAATTACACAGAAATAGAGAGTAAGCTTTTAGATTTTTAGAACAGTTCATGAGTTCATTATATATTATATGTACATATATGTATTTACGTGATTGTACTGTGTAGAGATGGAGTTTTACTCTTTTGGTGCAGTCTCTCAAACTTTCTTTACTATCAAACAGCTTTGTATGTTTCTTTGTTATGTTTACATTCATTTTCATTACAATTCTGTTCGTCCACCATTTTTTTTTTTTTTTTTTTTTTTTATACTTTGTCGCTGTCTCCCGCGTTTGCGAGGTAGCGCAAGGAAACAGACGAAAGAAATGGCCCAACCCCCCCCATACACATGTACATACACACGTCCACACACACAAATATACAAACCTACACAGCTTTCCATGCCTTGATTCAATCCACTGACAGCACGTCAACCCCTGTATACCACATCTCTCCAATTCACTCTATTCCTTGCCCTCCTTTCACCCTCCTGCATGTTCAGGCCCCGATCACACAAAATCTTTTTCACTCCATCTTTCCACCTCCAATTTGGTCTCCCTCTTCTCCTCGTTCCCTCCACCTCCGACACATATATCCTCTTGGTCAATCTTTCCTCACTCATTCTCTCCATGTGCCCAAACCATTTTAAAACACCCTCTTCTGCTCTTCTGCTCTCTCAACCACGCTCTTTTTATTTCCACACATCTCTCTTACCCTTACGTTACTTACTCGATCAAACCACCTCACACCACACATTGTCCTCAAACATCTCATTTCCAGCACATCCATCCTCCTGCGCACAACTCTATCCATAGCCCACGCCTCGCAACCATACAACATTGTTGGAACTACTATTCCTTCAAACATACCCATTTTTGCTTTCCGGGATAATGTTCTCGACTTCCACACATTTTTCAAGGCTCCCAAAATTTTCGCCCCCTCCCCCACCCTATGATCCACTTCCGCTTCCATGGTTCCATCCGCTGACAGATCCACTCCCAGATATCTAAAACACTTCACTTCCTCCAGTTTTTCACCATTCAAACTCACCTCCCAATTGACTTGACCCTCAACCCTACTGTACCTAATAACCTTGCTCTTATTCACATTTACTCTTAACTTTCTTCTTCCACACACTTTACCAAACTCCGTCACCAGCTTCTGCAGTTTCTCACATGAATCCGCCACCAGCGCTGTATCATATCTTTTCTAATATGTTCTTTGCTTAATTTCTTGCTATGATCTCATTGATCTTCCTTTTCTGTTTTCAAAGAACTCTTCATTCACACTATCGTCAGTTTGATTTGTAAGCTTAAAAGTAATCATACTGCCCCTCAATCTTCTCTTTTTCATTTTAGGTTGATATATACTTTCTAATCACTCCTTGTATCTGATCTCCCTAATTTTAGGTATTATCTTTGTTCTCCTTCATTTCAATTTCTCCATTGATCTCTGTTATTCAGGTGTTTTGACCCAAATTAAGATGCACTTTCATATTTTATATTTGATATGTGCTGAAAATAATTGATAGAAATTTTCCTAGCTTATGCTTTTATATGAAACTGATATAGATCAACATAATTTGCTTCCTTGATAATTCTCATATTGTATTGTTTTGACAATAGACTGGGTACTATGCTGACCCCATCATCTCCTTCTCTTCCTTTGGTGCATGTTGTGTGCTTCCTGCAACATTATTGTTGTATATAGGCCTCCTTTCACTGTGCTCCATCTTCATTACTTTGGAGTTGGTTTGATTGAACTTTATTGACCAAATATCTGACACTGAAACTGAAGTCCTTGTATGAGTTTATGTAAACCTGGTATTTCCTAACTTTTCTCTAGATTATGTTATCATATACAAACATTTTTAGGTATGATTTTAGTTTGTTTGGCAATTCATTACATAGATCAAGAATAATAGGAGCACCAAGACTCATTAATTCGCCAGTCATCACCTTTCCCCAACTCTCTCCGCCATGATGTTGCTGTCTTCTCCTTATTCCACAGGTATTTTTATTTTAACCATACTGTCATGAGCTATCTGCATGTAACCCTGCCATCAAGGCTTGGACTCATAACTCCTATTTGGCTGATGATTCTCGGAGTTTCTGTGTATCGACCCTTATGATACTCCTTCTCTTGAACAGCACTTTAGAACTCCTTTTCTTCATTCTCCCCTTAGACAGTGAAGCTGTGGAACTCTCTCCTTTCACTTTCCCTTCTTCCTATAACCTTTTTGCCTCTAAAAGTCAGGACTTCAAGCACCTGAGGAGCTCTGATTAATTTCTTCATCCTTTTTCTCTTCTGGTTTTTCTTTCATCTAAGATGGATGTGATTGGGGGCTTGTTTTTCCCATGTCATGCTAGTCACTGGATAAAGAAAAATTATGTAGTTTGCATGGTAATTAGGGATGTCTTATTGTATTATCTTACTGTATGTCATGAAAAATTATATGTCCTTTGAAGCTGTGAGTTTAAAGTTTTCTTTGGCAAGGTTGTGTCATCATCAGTGGACAAAAGGGAATACAGTCCTGTTAAGGAACTTCTCACTCCAAAGATCATTTTTCTGCTTCAGGTTGAAGCAGTCTTAAAGCAGCAAGGGTCTCATGAAAGGGGTCAAGGTTGTATTATGATAATATTATATGCATATGTGTGTATGTTTTATTGGACTCTGCCTGCAGGTGTTTACCCTGCATTTAAGAATTCATCTTAAAGAATCCTGTATCATCACTAGTGGATAGAAAGGGGTACAGCCTTATTGAGTACCTTCTTACTCCAAAGAGTTCCTTCATTTCTCTGCTCTTGCATGGAGTGCAAGAAGCAGTCTGAGCCCTGTTAAAGGGGTCTTGTAGTTGTAAAACGAAAGTAATATTAATGAAAATAATGATGATATTAATGATAATAATAATAAAAGGGGCAAGTATGCAGTCTGATGTGGATGAGAGAGCTTGGGATACAGCGTTGGTGGCTGATTCAGGTGAGAAACTGCAGAAGCTGGTGACTGAGTTTAGTAAAGTGTATGAAAGAAGAAAGCTGAGAGTAAATGTGAATAAGAGCCAGGCTATTAGGTACAGTAGGGTTGAGGGACAAGTCAATTTGGAGGTAAGTTTGAATGGAGAAAAACTGGAGGAAGTGAAGTGTTTTAGATATCTGGGAGTGGATTTGGCAGCGGATGGAACCATGGAAATGGAAGCAAATCATAGGGTGGGGGAGGGGGCGAAAGTTCTGGGAGCAGTGAAGAATGTGTGGAAGTCGAGAACGTTATCTTGGAAAGCAAAAATGGGTCTGTTTGAAGGAATAGTGGTTCCAACAATGATATATGGTTGCGAGGCGTGGGCTATAGATAGAGTTGTGCAGAGGAGGGTGGGTGTGCTAGAAATGAGATGTTTGAGGTCAATATGTGGTGTGAGGTGGTTTGATCGAGTAAGTAATGAAAGGGTAAGAGAGATGTGTGGTAATAAAAAGAGTGTGGTTGAGAGAGCAGAAGAGGGTGTTTTGAAATGTTTGGTCACTTGGAGAGAATGAGTGAGGAAAGATTGACCAAGAGGATATATGTGTCAGAGGTGGAGGGAACGAGGAGAAGTGGGAGACCAAACTGGAGGTGGAAAGATGGAGTGCAAAAAGATTTTGAGTGATCAGGGCCTGAACATGCAGGAGGGTGGAAGGTGTGCAAGGAATAGAGTGAATTGGAACGATGTGGTATACTGGGGTTGATGTGCTGTCAATGGATTGAACTAGGGCATGTGAAGCATCTGGGGTAAACCATGGAAAGTTGTGTGGGGCCTGGATGTGGAAAGGGAGCTGTGGTTTTGGTGCATTATACATGACAGCTAGAGACTGAGTGTGAACGAATGTGGCCTTTGTTGTCTTTTCCTAGTGCTGCCTCGTGCACATGTTGAGGGAGGGGGTTGTTATTTCATGTGTGGCGGGGTGGTGACGGGAATGAATAAGGGCAAACAGTATGAATTATGTACATGTGTATATATGTATATGTCTGTGTGTATGTATATATATATATGTATACGTTGAGATGTATAGGTATGTATATGTGCGTGTGTGGACGTGTATGTATATACATGTGTATGTGGGTGGGTTGGGCCATTCTTTCGTCTGTTTCCTTGCGCTACCTCGCTAACGCAGGAGACAGCGACAGAGTATGATAAAAAATGAAAATAAAAGAAATAATGATAATGATAATGATAATAAAAGTTATCCCTGGGGATAGGGGAGAAAGAACATTACGCTCTCATCTCCTGTGTATTGTAGTAGGCTTATAAGAGGGGGAGAAGAAGGAGGCTGGAAAGCCTTCCCTCCTTTATGATAACTTTCCAAAAAAAGGGAAGATGAAGGAGTAAAGTGAGGATATTTCCTTTAAGGCTCTTTCATTTGTCCTTTTGCTATTACTAATACTGGAAACAGCAAACGAACATAAAAGAAGAAAAAAAATATTAGAAATGATGATTATGATAATTATAATAGTAATGGTAAAGATGATAATGGTGATAGTAATGCATCCAAAGAAAGGGAAGATGAAGGAGTAAAGTGAGGATATTTCCTTTAAGGCTCTTTCATTTGTCCTTTTTGCTATTACTAATACTGGAAACAGCAAACGAACATAAAAGAAGAAAAAAAAATATTAGAAATGATGATTATGATAATTGTGATAGTAATGGTAAAGATGATAATGGTGATAGTAATGCAGCAGTGTGTAGGAAATAGTTTTGTGATTGATTTCTCTCCCTGTCCCACTACTCATGTTAAAAGAAAATCACAATTTGAAAACATCCAAACAAGATTTGTGGAGGTCTAAGGCTTTTGTATTAGTGTAGTGAATATAAGAAGGTAATATATCAAAAACTGGTTTGAATTATGGAATAGGACAACTGTAAACCCAAACAGCACCCACAAAAATTTGCAAAGAGAAAAATTTCATGAGAGGTTAGTGGGACATGCTAATATCAAGATGTTGAGGATGCAAACACATATTTAGGCTTATATTTGTTAACATGTAAGTTTTTCATTCATTAGTTTTCTTTGCACTAATGCATCATAATCTTTTTATTTTAAGTGCATTTCATAAAAGGGATGTCAAAGTATTTTCTTTAAGTTTAAGGATTTTTCATTGTTCTTGTATTTTTTGAGAGTACAATTCTTTTTTTATGAAAAATTCTTAATTGTGATTAAATCTCAAGATCTTTGTGATTCAGTAATCTTATTTATTTGAATATATTCCTCATTGCAGTTTGGGTACCTTTATTAAGGTTAGGTAAATGGAATAAAAGAGGATGATTTCTTTTGATAGCAATATACTTGAGGTTCCCTTCTTTACACTAATCTTCATTATATGTGAAGGGATGTGAACAACAACATAATGGAGCTGCTCATCATGGCCTATGCATGCAAGACATCATCAGCACGCAACATTGTGGGTGTCATACCCTACTTGCCATATTGCAAACAGAGTAAAATGAGGAAGAGAGGCTGCATAGTATCTAAGCTGCTTGCAAAGATGATGTGTAAGTTTATTTTTACTTTATTTTTATGTATCAAGGAAGCCGCAAAATTTGTTGAAAAGACTAAGGTGAACTGAAAATTAGGATGTTGAGATAGTGTGGTCACTGATGTATGTAAAATAGATTTAGATGATATTTGAAGAGATGTCTTAGCTGAGAAGAAATAACTCTGGAAGTTCAAATTTTAATTTAAACTAATTCATATGTGAAACTGGGATGTATTTAGGATTTAATTGACTGTTAAAAAGGTTAGAAAACTTGAAATGTATAAAATGAAAAATAGGGGAACTGCATCTTTGGATAATTATCAGTCGCAACACCCTAGCTACGTATAGGGATTTGGCCAATATATTCCTTAGGCTAGTTGTTGGTGAACTATATGTTTTAGGAAGTTTTTGAATGATTTAGTTTAAATTTCAATGGAAAAAACTTAGAGAAAGTAGGTGAATATACATATTTAGATATATCTGTTGCATCATCTGTGGAACTCCTCTTTGTAGAGGTCTGAAATTGAGAGATAAGTACTGTATGTTTAAAGCTGAGGTTGAATGAAAGAGAGAGAAAAGGTGTACCTACCTTTTGAGTACCTACAAGAAGATTTAGTCATAATGGTGGTGTTAGTGTAGATTGCTTACTACCCATCTTGCTTGATGAATAAGCCTATTCTTCTCAACTGCCACCAATGTTACATGATTATCTATTCTTGGTTCATCTGGGACCGATTTCAACCACAGGTCAAGTAATCTTTTAAATGCTTTTGTAGTTATTCCATTTATGTTTCTTGTTTCTCCAGGCAGTACTCTGAATAACTTTTGTAGCCTCCTTGTTGGGCTATCATATATTTTTATTTAATTTATTTTTGGTATTTTTCTTGTTATTCATGAAGATGTAAGAATTCTATATCTTTCCTGGTGAGAGGCTCATAGGTTTAACACATTTTCTTTATACCTTCAGTATATTCCCATGTTTAGATTATTTTGTGTTTTTCATATCATTCTTTTAAAGGGTAAGTATGTGTCCATCATTTATTTTTATTTTTTTCATTATATTTTCTCTCACCATTGTAAATGTTAGTCATACAGGTCTTAATTTCTGTGACTGAAGCAAAATTATAGGAACCAATCTGCCTCTCCTCAGTTTTTGCTGATTGACATGTCTGAGTTTCCAGTGAGCTAATTTTTTTGAAATTTTGTATGTGAACTTGGGTGAGTATATGTACCTTCCCTGAGTTTCACAGTTGCATCACTATTTTTGAAAGTTGTAACATGCTTGAAATAAAACCTTCAGTAGTGTAGCACAAAATAGCCTCTCAGAATTTTGTATTATCTAAACTGTTTCCATAGACTCTGAGGATATGGTCACTGTAGAATTTAAACTGACAAAATATTCTTAACTATAACCTGATTGCCCTCTTTGGATTATATAAAAATTTGCATAGAAATGAATTATTTTTGATAATGTCTTTGCTTGATGATAATTGGTTTTGATGGAATAAGATTAGTATTTTGGTTTGGGATTATCTCAGCCAACACTGATGATCTTCCATAAGTGCTGCCTTCCACCCAAGCAAGTCTTGCCTAGCAGCTAAAGCATTGATGATGTGTCATTTTATAGCAAAATTTTTTAGACATTTTTTATGATAGCCAAGGAATGTAATCAGCTGAGTTGGAAATGCAGTAGGTTGCCTTTTCCTTTTTATTTCATTATTGAGGGTTCATTTTTTCCAGTTTGCTATACGTATTTGACATAAGAAAGATATTTGTCAAGTGGTCTATGATAATGGCAAAAATATTCAGTTTAGATCCTTATTTATTTTTCATCTTTATGATTCGTGACATTTTGTGTTGTAAGGATGATGGCGCATGTAGTTTTCTTTGAATACTTTGCTTAGTTTACACATCTTCACATTCTAATGCTGTAAATGTCAGTAAACTTCAAAAGCTTATATTAAGCACTGTTAATTTTTCATGTTCTTCCTGCCTTATGTGAAATTATTGTCTCCAAGCCTTTTAGTGGTTGATATATTAGGATGAATATTCTGGCTTTTCCACAGACAAGGCTGGTTTAACTCACATCATCACAATGGATTTGCACCAGAAGGAGATCCAGGGGTTCTTTGAATGCCCTGTTGACAACCTGAGAGCCTCCCCCTTCCTCTTGCAGTACATCCAGGAGAGTGTGAGTGGACACAGTTAATTCTTACTTGATTATCAATTAGACATGTGCATATTCATAGAAAGCTTGCATTTGGGGAACATACCCCATAGTCTGTTTTATTAAAAGCTAAGTGAAGGAAGTCTTTTTTTTATCATAGCAGGTTAGGTGAGTTTGGTAGTTTATTTGAGTTTGAGGCTGGTGCATGTAAAATAATCATTGATTATATCCTGATACTTTTGTGCATTAGATACATGCGACTTGAGACCTTTTTTTGGAGGCTTTAGTAACAAACAAAAGTCTGTATTGATTTTAATCATTGATAGAAATTTATAAAGAGTTAAAGAGACAGAAACAAGATGAGAACAGGAAAACCTGGAGGCTTTTGGAGGGAGTGGAAAATCTACCTTTTAAGAAGAAGGTTGTAATTGTTAGGTAAATGGGATAGAGAGTTTGAAGGCATCATGATTTAGGAAAAGAAACAGATTTATCAACGGTCCACCCTTGATTTGGTAATAGCCACAAGATTATCATTTGACATAGTAGCTTGCCTTGTATCGTATGATCTTGCTAATGGTAGGGGCACACAAGCATAGGAAACAAATACAAAATAAGGAAATGGATTAATATTGACAAGCAGATTTGTTCAGCAAGATATAGTGACCTGGTCTTGCTTTTGATGCCACGTCATTGTGTGGGTTTTTTACATCTGCAGATTCCTGACTACCGTAATGCTGTCATAGTTGCACGTGACCCAGGATCAGCTAAGAAGGCTACATCCTATGCTGAACGTCTCAGGCTAGGTTAGTTTGTTTTGTATGCTTTTTCATTTCATCTATACTGTACAGGAATCTTGAATTTACTGCTTGCTGATTATCAATCCGTTATCAAAATACTCAGATTTTAACCACTGTCTTTTTTCTTTTCTTTTTTTTTGTAAAATAGCATCCATAGATTTTGTTTTGAAAAAATTTTGATGCTAATGCTGATGATATATACCGAACATGATATTCTGTCTATATTTCTGTATTTGTGATTGAATAGAAAATTTGCCTCTGGTTTGCATGAATATTACTGAGCATATAAAACAGTGAAAGGTATTTAAAAGGGAGGGATAAAACCAGTGTTTATCCCAAGAAAATAATCAGTTAATGGTGTGAGCTAGAGGTAGCTCATCTCCTTCACCACCATCCTCTTACCACTGACTAGCAACACAATTCCATTGATGGTTAGCAAAACAATGCCATTGATGGTTAGTTCTTCATTCAACCCTCAGTCACCACAAGCACAAGAACAAAATATTCTGTTGCAGAACTTATAACTGCAACATATGCTTACAGGATCCTGAAAAAAAGATCTGATCTGTTTTGGGACCAGCCTTCTCTGTGGTTTCTTCCAGTGAAATTCAATTTTGATTGCAAAGCATTTGAATGCAGTTAGTGCTAAGGTTCAGAGAATATCATTTATTTCAAAATTTGAATTTGGTTTGGAGAGTTAGTTGATTTTGTGACTTCCATGAACAATGCTTAGAAAATTGTGACCCATAGCTCTAAAGTAGATAATGGTAATGTGTCTCAATATTCTTATACAAATCTAGGTGTTTACTTTTGCTATGATTATTTCCCTTGTTTAAGAAGGGAGAAAATGTCAAGAAGCTATCAAGAAGACATATAGCAGTACAATACAAGGTACAAGAAGTAGGCTACAAAGGAAATGTTTAGATGTGTTGAGAAAATGTGTAATGGCTAGGGATACTTGAGATGATGAGGCTAGAGTCATGTCTGTAGACCAGTTGCAGTGGAAGCATTTTATGTAGGTGGTATGAATAGAAAAATGGAAAAGTAAGGAGCACTTTCATACATTTTGAAGTCTTTGTTTCAAGTAAACAAACTGGGCATATGTTGAAGATGGTTGTGAGTGATGTTTGGAAGTTGTGTTTACCTAGTTCAGCCTTTGAAATTGGGAATTGAGTAATGATAATAGATAAATGGAAAGGAGAAGGAAGAGAATTATGTTAACAGGTTGGTAGTTCTTTAGTATAGTTTTTATTTTATTGCTTCATTGTGGCAGGAAGAGAGTATCTGTGCAGGCCTGATTCACTAAGGTTACCACTTATTAGCTTGGAGTCAGTGTTCTGCAATCATTATCTTGCATCTCAAACACATAACCGGCATTCAGATTATTTCTCCCTGTGCCTGACAAGTCTGTGGTACACTTGCATTGTTTCCTAGATTTTGGCAGTACCTCCTATGTGAATCTTTTAGATATTTTCTTTAAAAAAAAATTCTAAGCATTTGCTTGTATAAGTCATCTATTCAAGGCAGGTTCAGTAAACATAAATTTTTATTTTAAATGTAATATTGATGCTGGGATCAAGTTTGCTCACTCATTTTGTAATTGACATGCTTTGCTATGTTATTTTTTCCTCTTCACCTCCAAATGTCTTTTATTGAATAGAGGTTATTTTTTTAGGGAAAGTATACCATACACCAGACGAGGCGTACAACAACGTTGAAATAAAAGATATCAGATATGGTGCTCCACATGGAAAAAGTGATCATACAGTGCCGATTTTGATTTTCATGGTTATTGAAGACAAAAAGATTAGACAGAATACTAGAAAGAAGGGATACAGTTTGGGTAATTATATAGCATAACAGAATTTCTCTTGGAACATAGATTGGGAAATGGAGTTCCATAGCCAGCATATAGAACATTTTAGCAAGAAGTTCTGTGATATCTGTAATAAGGGGGTTGGTACAGATATACACGTAATAAGTCACTCGCCTTGTTTTCACTTAATTTTTTTTTTTTTTTTTTTTTTTTTTTTTTTTTTTTTTTAAGTGAAACTCACTGTCAGAACTGTTTCTTGAAAGAGAGCACTGGGATGTAGGTTGGAGAGTGATATTATGGAATGTTAGAGTATATAGGTACCCCACCGATTTTCCAGGGCTCGTGGTTCCAAAGCTTAGCCGGATTAACCATTTTACTGGACCAACCATGGTCAAGTAATAATAATTCATCAACACACTTCTAACCCACTAATTATACATCTCCCATATATCTAAAGTATACCATGGACTGCTAGAAATTTAGATTAAACAAATATTAAATGTAAGTTAAATAAATAAATTAGATACATTATACACCTGCTCAGGACTGAGGTGCTTGTCAGCTATGAGTTTCGCAAATTCATTCACATACTTGGCAGCTTTTTCGTGGTTTGTAGACTGCTTTTCTCGACACACTTTATTCATGGAAATTCCATGATGCTTCTTGAATCTTTGAAGCCATCCTTCACTATAGTTACACTCATGTTGTAATTTAAGTTCTTTAGGAACAACTTAGCGTGGTTCATTATCGTGCTACCTGACAAGTCCACTCCATCACTCTGACACTGTTGAAACCATTCCATCATCATTGATCATGCTTAGTGCTCTTACAATCTTTCATAGTTTTTCTAATTGTCATTTGCTTCTTAGAATCGCTGTCTGCATAGAATTTCAATATTTTTCTCTTTGCTTCTTTATATCATAAACAGTTGACGAACCAATACTGTAGATGTCACACAGCTTATGCACCGAAATGCCGCTGTCCATTTTTTTCAACAGTTCTATTTTATCTTGTATCGATATGGACTGGTGTTTACGTTTGACACCACGACTGACACTCTCATATGTCTTAGAAGCCATAGCTAGGGTTATGTTTAAGAATTTAAGCAAAATAAGCTAAGAATCTCACAGAATTGCAGTATCACCACCAACAAGTGCAGTATAAAGAATGTGAATAAGCGCGCCCTACACACAGTGCCATCCGTGGCTGCCCAGTAAACTAGTCTGGTGGCTGCGGTAATTTCAAGTTCCCTCACATAATTTTGTGTGGACTAAAGGAGGTATCAAACCATCAGTTGCCAGAAAATCGGTGATGTACCTGTATTGCATGTTTTAGTGAGGGTAATCCCACATCCCCAGGCCATTATTTTGGCCTTTGATCTTCGGACCAGGGATGTTTGGTAGACATATACACAAACCTGATCTTTGTTATATTCAGGCCATGGATTATGCTCACCCTGGAAGGATCTAATCCCATGATGAGAATGAAAGATTGCAAATACACTTGGTAATGGAATGATTTAAAAGTTTTTGAGAAAATTTCTTTTATCACAAGCATTTGCAAACCATGGAGCTCAAGCTAGTATAGGACAGTTAGATATTGTTGATGAAAGAATAGTTTGTATATAAGTAATCTTAGACTGAGGAATAGATAAAATGTTGGAAAATTTTTCTTCTGGCCTTTAGCAATAGCTAATCAGGGCATTGGTAATAATGATGATGAGGAAATTTTGGTACAGTATTTGTCAGTTTGTTAGGAGGGTAAGTGAAGACTGAGGAGAGCATTCAGCTTGCAGTACCCCACTCTGAATGTTGAAAATTGTGTGAAATAAAGTAAGTGTTAAGTAGAAAGGAGTAGCTATCAGAATTAAATGAACAGACTTACTGTGAATTGGCTTAAAATGTCTTGCTTTGAATATGAAATGGCAGAATTTTATTATTTTGAATTTTAAATTAAGTCTCTCCCCTCTCCCTCAACTGTCTGTAGGAAATGGTGAGTATGAGACAATTGTACAGGCTTTTGGCACTTTTTTTTTGGTGGCTTGTTAGTAGCTTTGCAGTATGATTTTCTCAAGGTTTGATTGTCATTTCTTGTACACAGCTGGTCAGATTATATTGTCAGTTTTTGATGCTGCTAGTGGCAACTTGTCTTTATTGCTTCAAATTTATTTTATAGAGATTGATTTTTAAAGATGGAAGTCATGTAAAAGACTTTAAAATTATCATTAATTGCTGTGAATAATATACTAGCTGTACCATTAAAGTAAAATTATCTGTTTAGGATATTATTCAAATATTGCCATCATGAATTAGTGGAAACTGCTACACATACTGATATTTTCAAATTTTATTTTCAAGAATTTTTTTGACACGATTTGTATACTGTACTTTGACTGTTGTTTATGTTTTTTTGTTGTTATTTATGATACCAAAGGGTACTCTTTAACTTGTTCTCACATGTCTCTTCAGGAGTGAATTTGAAATCAACTCTTAAAGCAATCGTTTTAGTAGAGATTGATGATGGTAAAAGTACATAATGATGATCAGTGGTAAATTACAGTGAAGGTTATTGTTGAACTTTTATTCCTCACTTGTGATTCTGGATGTATTATACTCACAAATTATTCAAGTGAATTTACCCTGAAGCACATGTTGATTAACAAGGGATGAGTTTTATTGCTCATGTTATCAAGTGCTGATTCTAGCCCAGGCACTGCACCCATCACTGATGCTTTGTTTTTGTGGAGCACTTGATCATCCATCATCAAGAATATTTTTAAAATCTGTTAGTCATTAATTATGTGTTCATCATGATTAGAATAACATGCTTGGATCTAGATTTTAAATGTACAGTGTTTGATGATGATTTGTGGAGTACTCAAGACTATCAACCCTCCAGTAAGGCCAAGATTCATAACATTTTATGCAGTATATCAAGACTTAGGCATGGAGATGTGAATTTTTCACACTTGATCGATGTTTCCTGTGTTCGTGAGATAGCGCCAGGAACGGATGAAAAAAGGCCACTTATGCTAACATCCATTCTCTGGCTGTTGTGTGTAATGCTTGGAAACTACGGCTCCTTCTCCACAACTAGGTCCCACAAACCTTTCTGTGGTTCCCCTGACCTCTTCACAAACCCTGGTTCAGTCCATTAAGAGCATGCCAACCCTTGTTGTTACATTTCTGAATTTGATGATACTTGTAAATTTCAAAGATTTGTTCCAGTAGTTGGCTTTAAGGTTCAAAGATTCTCTCTTTTTGCCATTCACTTTACTAAACTTTCCAATGTTGAGAATTCATTTTCTTTTTATCTTATTATCAGTTGTGAATTTGTAAGTCTGAACCAGATGCCGTTGCTTATACTGTTCTCCGGGTAGTGTAGATTTAGAACAAGTTTGTCTTGAGATGGGTTGCATTGAGAATAGTGTTTGGGGTGTGACTTGTATGTTTAGTGGCTTATGTGGCTATGAATGTGTTTGGTTGTAATGAAATTATTTGCTAGAGGGTGATTTAGTTGTGTAGGTGTTTAAAGTGTAAGTTCAGGATGTATTTCTCGATTCTAGGTAGGAATGATTGATTTATAAGGGGGTGGCAGGGATGGATAGGGTTGTATGCAGCAGCAGTTGATGATAGATTTGTCATGTCTAAATCTGTCTGTTTTCTTCTGGACTGCTTGTAGGGATGAATTATGTTGGTAATTTAAGAGCATTCTGGTGGTACAAAGAGCTTTGTTATGTGTTTTATGGAGTTATTGTGGTTTAGTTTTGGGTATAGTGGGGGGCGAGGCTGGATGGACATAGTGTATATTTATTTTTCTCCAGTCAAATTCTGTATCTGTAAAGTTTTCCTGTTGGTGTGTGCTGAATATGTCAGGTGCGTATCACGTGTGTCAGTGTTTTCATGAAAGTTAAGTTTTGGTTGAAGTGTAGTATTAGCTTAGGTTAGTATGTTGATAGTGTTTTTCAAATGTCAGTAAGGTAATTAGATATTGTTGAGGGGATACCATACACTGTCATTCAATTTTGTAGGAGCCATTGCTCAAAACCTGTAAGGTGTTGTTTCTGGATATTTGTTTCTTGTGGTATTTTGACCTGCTGTAATGCTCACTGACATGTTGATACTTGAAATTTTTCTGTTCTCATTCTAAGAACTTGTATCACCCTGACTATCTGCAAAAACAAATATTCTTAATCAGTTCCTTTTCAGTTAATATCTCTTAGTATTAGAATTTAACTTTAATCTGAGAAGGGCATGTCTCACTGCCTCCTACACCATTGTGATTGTTTCTTGTTTTCATTAGATGATTGTTCCAGTTTGTTGAAATTTTCTGGAGTATTGTGCCGTACCAAACCAATTATGCAAGGGTTTCATCTTGTTACTCTTTGCAATACCTACTGTTTAAAGGATTCATCTATTTGTGTTTACTGTAACTTAAAGGTGTCCCTTACTACATGGGCTAATCTCCCTCCTTTTTTATTTTATCTTTCTTCCTTTACTGTCATGTATCCCTCAGGAAATGTTTGGGAAGATTTCATATCTATGGAAAGTTTAATCTCAACAGCTCCTACTTCATCTGATTGGTTTTCCTAGTTTGGTCTTTAAGCTCTAGCTTTTGTGTGATTTTTTCAGGCCAGCTCAGCTTTACATAGGTTGTTTGTCCTTTCTGTGTTGGTTGTTTAGCTGATCTCCTCTCTAGATTTTTTGATGGTCCCAGCTTCTTACTTCCTGGATATTTTCTTTACTTGTTTCTCTTGCTTCTTGTGCTCTCTTTTTCTTAATGAAAACTTTGATTCTTTCTTAACTTGCAATAGTACTACCTAGATACTACGCTCCATTTTGGATGTAATCTTTACAGATCTTTCCCTTTTATCTCATCAGTACTTTCATGTTTTGTCTTCAATATGTGAAGCTGCATCTGCCATTTCTACTCTCTCTCATAATCCTCTTATCCTCATTTCTTCCTCTACTTTCCTTTCTTCTTTTAAATGGCATATGATCTTATAGTGCAAAAATCATGTCAATAATCTATGTCTTTCTACCTCTTGCTTTGCCAATTTGTTAAGTTTTGTTTACCCTGTTTATTGGCCAAGTCTTGCAGTTTCCTGAAATGATTATTTTCTGACAAAGGATATGGGGGTCCTCTCTATAGCTTAACTTAGCAGATATCTATGGAGCTTCCCCATATCTCAATTTCACTTCACCAGTAAATACCCTTTGTTTCTCTTTTTCATCTTTAAAAGTTTTTCTTGATTTCAGTCCACTATTCCCCTCATCAGTCTTTCTTATATGTGCTTCTACTGTAGGTACTTTCCATGTCTAATCTATTTTAAGTTGTTCTAGAATGGACCCATCTCTCTGAGCATTATCGTTACAGGTTGTACCTCTTTAATCTGGCAACCTTGGGACCTGGCCATTGCCAGACCACAGAAAATGCCAGAAAAGAGAAATTGACCCCTAAGCCATACACAGTACTCACACAAAGTCTCTACAGAAGTTTCTTTATCTAATTTTTTCAGTAACTCCACCTTTTCAAGCATAGATAATGATTTATGCTATTGCTTATTCACACTAGCACCATCTTTTCCACCTCTTGGTCTCTTGGATGACATCCTGAAGGGCTAAAATACAGCTGAATATAAGAAATTAACAGGACTGTTGATTAGCTCGGATGCAGGGAAAACAGATTTCGGCACCTTGGCACTGTTAACAGTGCCATCCTGGTGGCAGATCCACAAATAAATAACTAATGGTGGTAGATTCAAAATGTGCTGGACCATGGGAGTTGCTGAACCACAGAGCGCTGGATAAGAGAGGTACAACCTGTACTAGTTGCTCTATTCTTGATGAAAGAAACTAGATGTTATTGTTAGGAGTGTTACAACTTTGAAGAGTAAGGGTAAAGTATGGTTAGTGAGGGGACAAGCATGAAGGAAGACTGGCATTTCTGATATGAAATGAGCAGTGGGACTGTTTTAAACAATGCAGGGAAGTGAGTTCATGGTTAATGTGGGTTAAAATGAAAGTAAACCACATATGTGAGGGATAAAGTGATTTTTGATGTGGATGACCAAGTGAGAGAAATGAAGAAAGGAGTGCTCTTGGGAAGAGCTGATTGCATTGGTAATTTTGTTGCAGGGGATCAAATCATTGTGCTTCAAGATCTGAAAACAGGAATAAAAATGGTATATATCTGTTACTTTTTCATGAGTACATGTTCATTTGTGTGTGTGTGTGTGTGTGTTTGTGTGTGTGTGTGTGCTTGAAAGAGGAGGAAAGTATAGGAAATGAAGACTTCTATTTGAAGAACACTTATTTAGTGACTGGAAGGACAGAAACAATGATCAATGAAATTGTTGATATATCTCTTTAAGAATTAGGTGTTTCCAAAATAATAGGCACAGCAATGTTTTTCAGAAGAGAGAAAAAAATTGAAAACCATCTGATATGTCATGGTAGGTCACATGAATAAATGTCATTAGTTAATTCTAGACTACTCAATGTCATTTGAAGAATGTTGTCTTATGTGATGCAAAAGGGTTAGCAAGAAAGCCCTCAATCCTCCATACCCAAATAAATCCACAGGGATTTATGTGGTCATCGGTGATAAAGATATGAAGTAATGCCTTTACTTCACCTTTTTTCAGATAGTCCATAACATATACATGCAACTACTTATTTGACAGTGATAAAAGTACACAGAAAGTTTGTCTTCCTCCTTCCATACCCCTAGATAAGTAGCTTTCCCTCATTTAAATTTTAACCTGCTACCTCTCTACAAGTTAAAAGACAAGCATACCATGTCCCATGTTAACATAATTATCAAAGAACAGAGGTGTTGTGTCATGTGTAGCATATATCACAGCGTAAAGATGCAGATCTAGCACAGGACTCATAATGTCATTTTACTCTTACTGTATCATACATTTTTCTTTAGTTTGGCTTAATCAGAACATTTTCCAGTGAAGTTCCCTTCAAAGTTTATGTAAAATAAACACTGTATCTGAGTTACTTTATATCTCATTGCTATATAGTAAAGCCTAACTTTTCTTATTCATAAATATAAGTGTAACATCCATACATATAATGGATCTAATATTTTAGTGATATTTTAAGACCAAAACTTGACTGTGGTGTGGTAAGCTTAAAGAATGTAAAAAAAAAAAATGTTAGCATGATGAGAAATAATTCAGAATATATAGATTTCTCAAAGTAAATTGTGAGACTGGAGGAAATCTTACATTGATTTGACAAAGTAAGGGAAAGTGTGATGAAGTATATAAGATGAGAATAAATAATACAGTATGAGTGTAGTGGCTTGGTGAGCGTAATGTTATATGGATGTACTTTATACCCCTTAGCTTTTCCTGGTGCCCTTTGTCACCACTTCTTTTACCCCATTTTCTTCACCACCACCATCACCTAACATCCTGTACCACCACTTTTTCCCCTCAACATTTCATGAACCCAGTGCCAATAATTTCCTGTCCCCACAATCATTTCATTCCCCATCGCTGTTTCATCTAATCAGAATTGCCTTGCTTCCATGTGCTCCTCACCATGTCATTGTCTCATATAGAATTTCATAACCACACTCCACTCCATTCACACCTTATCATGTATTTCCCTTACAACACTGTTTTTAACACATAAACACTAACACGACCCATATACTTATTCCTCGTTACCCCCATATGCCCTTCTTACTCACATCTCTAACCCTTGCACCACATTTTTCAGTCTACTTTTGACCTCACCTTGCACATTTACACAAGATTTTATAATTTTTTACACTATATGACTGACAGTGACCCCAACACTAAAATGCTAAGCTGTCCATAGGATCTGCTACATTAACTCAGGAATATTCATTGTAAAGCAGTGTCAAAAATATATTTTCTGTATATGCAGCTTTCATGTATTGAATATTTATGATACTGGATTGGAACTATACATTGATAAAGTTTGTGATTGCAGATACGATATGCATGTGTGTGTATGCATGATAATGACTTCATATCTCTGCATGTATATATGTAGTAGATCTTTACTGACAGTCTGTAACAGTTAGTGTTTACATATGCTTTTCAAGGCAGATATGGACAAATGACTTGTATTACCTCAGTTGTGGCCTCAGTGGTTGGTCTCAAAAAAGATGCTTCACGTCATAACTGTCACCATTTGCCTTTGGTTGTGCCAGCTGCCATTATTATTTTCTCATCATAACCCTTTCATTGTTGCATTTTTTTGTGTTAACAGCTTTTTTCAATGTTATCACTTTATCACAATCCACGAAAGCTTTTCACAGCTATCAGTATTGTCATTACTGCCAGCTTCACTGTACTAAACCTGCACAGTACTTTCATGTAACTACTGTTTTGGATTATATCTTGGATTTTAGGCATTGCAGTTATACATGGAGAGCAGAAAACGAATGAAGATGAGCAAGCTGATGGACGTAACTCTCCACCTCTTGTTGAGCACTCGCGTATAATGGATGTAGGCGTGGGAGTGCCAGCTCTTGCTGCAAAGGAGAAGCCTCCAATTAATGTAGTGGGAGATGTAGGGGGACGCATTGCCATTATGGTGGTACGTAGCCTGATCACTCAGTTGGAGGAGACATAAATGATTATATGCTTTAAATTTTTTGTGTTTCTTATAAGGGTGAACATTTTATATTTTAATAGTCCAGAGATTATTTGATTTTTTGTTTTGCAGGATGACATGATTGATGATGTTGCCTCCTTTGTGGCAGCAGCAGAAGTGTTGAAAGATCGTGGAGCATACAAGATCTATGTGATGGCCACACATGGTCTTTTGTCATCTGATGCCCCAAGACTCATTGATGATTCCCCAATTGATGAGGTATGTATTGGATGATGTTGAGGGCAAAAATTTCAGTGAGACTTGTTAAGCTTACAAATGCATAGAGCTTTAAGTAGAACTCCCTGAGAGGGGCTTATGATGTAATCTGATGGTGATGATGACAATATTCACCACCTCACTTTGAATGCAGGAAATGGCATAAAGAAGCAAAAGGTAGTCAGATGTATCAATCAGCTTGCCATATTTCACTTGTGGAAGCACTATGATTAGAGAAATATTGGGGTTGTCTTCAGGAATATTTTTGTTTTGTTTGTTTTCTTCTTTTTATGATTCATCAACCTCATTTATACTGCTGTCATATGTGAAAATCTTTCCCTCAAGAAAAATCTTTTTTGATATCTTTATCCCATGAGTATTCTTTCTTTAGGGCCTCTCTTTTTACTTTTTCCAAGCGCCTACTAGTGTACATGAGCACTGTCTTTATAATTGTGATTTAGTAGCTTTCTTAAATGAGAGTTGAAGGAGAAGGCAACTATTGGATATTTTTGAGAGAGCCAAGTTATCTTTTTGAATTCTTGATGGTTCAAAGGTTACTTTTAAGAATCAGAACCAGAAACTGATAATAGCAAAGTGTTGAGGGATTATACATGTATTACCCACCTTTTTTGTGAATGAAACCATTTTCGTTTTATGGCTAGATATGAACGTACTGGTGTTCTTTTTATGATGATACCTGTGAGTGCTAACCTCAGATGATGCTTCATGAATTTGGTGAAAATAAAGATACTGATAGGCTAGATTTAGTGTCTCATCCATTATTGATATTTCTTGATTTAATACACCTTTTTTGTTTCCTTCCATTCGAATTTTGCTATCTAGGTGGTAGTCACCAACACAGTGCCCCATGAAATTCAGAAGATGCAGTGTCACAAGATCAAAACTGTTGACATCAGTATCCTCCTGGCAGAGTCCATTCGTCGCATCCACAATAATGAAAGCATGAGCTATTTATTCCGCAATGTCACACTTGAAGATTAGGCAATGCACGAGCATTAGTTTGTTTCATGAATATTGACTTGTACGATATATATATATATATATATATATATATATATATATATATATATCTGATTCTGCTTGCCTGTTGCACTTTGAGTCAAGAGTCACCTTTGGTAAGGCTGGATCATTGTCTGTTGATGAAAGGGAGTACAGTCTCTCTGAAGAACTTTATACACCAAAGGAGTCTGTCATATCTCTACAACTGTAAGTTGTTCAGCGTTGGAGCTCCAGGAGCTCCTGGAAAAGGGTTGCTAGAGGAGAACCAGGACCTTCCCAAGGAAGGTGCCTTGGGGAATTGTAGATCAATGTATGGTTTTATTTTTTTTTTATAAATACCCTAGGATGTCTTTCTGTGTAAGTCATGGTGTTACCCAGGACTTTTCTAAAGGCTGCTCTTCTTGTAGTATCAGGGAACTGTCAGCTTCTTTGGATGGTAAGCTCTTCAGCAAAACTGTACATGAACTGAACCAAAGCATATGAAATGGTTGGGGGAAATCACGGAAAGATCTGTGGGGCCTCGTTGTAGGTAGTGGACTCTGGCCTTGGTGCATTATTTATAACAGCTAGAGAATGGATGATAATGATTGAGGCCATTTCTTCATCTGTTACCGTCACTATCGTGCCTACATAGGAAATGGCAAATATTTATGAAAAATGAATATGTATCCCTGGGAATAGGGGAGACAGAATACTTCCCACGTATTCCCTGCATTCCCGCCTGGTGCACAGGGGTCCCGGGTACAGTTCTGAATGTTGGAGGTTTGTATGTTATCCGTTGTCGCCATCTCCCAAGTTAGCGAGGTAGCGCTAGGAAACAGATGAAAGAATGGCTCAACCCACCCACATACACATGTATATAAGTACAGGTCCGCACACGCACATATACTTACCTTTACATTTCAACATATACATATATATATACATACACAGACATATACATATATACACATGTACATGATTCTTACTTGCTGCCCTTATTTATTCCCGTTGCCACCTTGCCACACATGAAATGACAACCCCCTCCCCCTGCATGTGCGCGAGGTAGTGCTGGGAAAAGACAACAAAGGCCACATCCATATATATATATATATATATATATATATATATATATATATATATATATATATATATATGATTTGCTATTTCTTGGATGAGCAAGATAGCGCCAGGCAAAAACAAAGAAAAGGCCTCATTTGCTCACATCCAGTATTTAGCTGTCATAATGGACTGAAGTCACAGCTCCCTACCCACAGACTTTTCCATAGCTTCCTTTGGTTGCTTCTCATAAAAAGGTAGATTGATAATGATGGAATGAGAAGAGTTTCCCCTCAAAGTATATCTTAATGTTTAGTATTCCTCTTGAAGTGTTCTTTGTAGTTTTTACCAATTAGTTGTAGAATTCTGTGACTGATGGGAAATATAGTTACTGACATTTTGAGTTAAATGGTGAATGCATGTAATGAGTAGAGGGCATTTCTTATTAAAGAATTTTAACTTCTTATAACTCAATAATTACTGATAGTGAATCTTAACTTCATGAGTATTTTTTTTTCTTTAGACCATTTACCTTCTCCTTGGTTGAATATTAGTAATCAGTAGTAGCCAGTTGCCATAGATATGAATAAATTGATATACAATTTTATTTTAAAAAAAGAAGTATTTTTTCTAAATTTTAATCTTTTCCATCAAGAGTATCCTTTAGTACTTTTATTTTTTATTTCACTTTTTTGTTTTAATGAAATTGTCAGTATTTTACATTAAAAGATTTCCTTTTAAGGAATGCATCCACTTTTTTTTTTATTTTAATAGTGAAATTATATTTCATTTTGCTAAAGCAGTTCAAAATACTTCCCCATGGAAACTTACATTTCAATAAAAGATTGCTGTCTCTCTGACTTCAGGCATTATGAAAAACTTTTCTTAAATAGTAGTTAAAGGGTTAATGTAGTAATAGTAGTAATACTTCATTTACTCCTTAAGAGACTTGTGTTCAGCCGCATTGCCAGACATGGTTTTGGGGCAATCTGGGCTGTGTTTGTGAAGGGCCTATCATTTTGCCAGGACAAAGACCCTTGACTAGATTAACCATTTGAACTGAGAAGGCTGCCACCTTTCAAAGAGTGGATAATAGTGGAATGGATATCAGTTGTAAGTAATATCTGTTACTCACAAAAGAATGATGTCTTTATTAGAAGAATAGCTGTCTGTCTACAAACTACCTACCTTTTCCACTTTCCAGCTGGTTTCTTATACATTCCTTTTCTTAATACTACTCTTCCATGCTTCTCCCACTTCTCAGTTTAATTCTGTGCCCAGCCCCTCTCAAGAATGTCAGTTGGATGTTTGCACCACTGCAAACTTGACATTGCAGTTTACATAGCCTTAATGTAATTTTTAGATCATAGCTTAGAATAAATCAGAAAACTAACATTGAGGTATAAATGTATAAATATATATAGATATATATTTATTATAATGTAATTAATTTCTACCTGAATAAAGAAAAACTAATAATATATCTAGCATTTTAGCCCTAGTTTTGCAGAATGTGTTGTTACCTCACTATAGCTGATTGAAGCAAGATATTTTGTCTTATGGTGTAATGTTCATGTAGATTGTGGGGTAAATACAACCAAAATACAAATATTATTTTAACAAAACTTTTATTGTATTTTTTAGATTACCTTGATATTCAACTTCATTTTTTACAAAATAATCAGTTCCCCAAAATCCAGTGTCCAGCCAGATATGAGGCAGAAATTGAAAATGATGTTGAAAATCTTTTATTTGTTCTTGTTTTGGAATCTAATACAGTATGTGAATGCAAAATTATAAAATTCTGTGCATGATGGTCCCATATCATGTTGTAATTAACAGGAGGTACAAGATACTTATGTTATGAGGCAGTCACAGTGTAGCATGGATAATTCCTAATCCAGTTACTCTTGTGTGGTGTTGGTTAATCCATATTACTAACAAGCATCTGGCCTCTGTACCATTGTTGAAACTGGAACTTTCAAATCTCGGTCTTTTGAGGTGCCCTTAACCCTGAAATGGTGGGCATGGCCCACACATTCCATCATGGAGTATGCAAAAACTGAAAGAGATGAAAATAAATCCTTAATGAAATGATAGATTCTCTCATAGAATTAACAGAAAATTCACATAAAGTTATATGATTATCTTTCTGTTGGCTTGGGGTTCTGTTCTAAGTGACCATGGGAGAGATGTGAGTGAGGCAATTGACAGCTCAGTATAACAGAGGAATACATGGACATGACATTTCCTTCTATTTAGCTCGTTTTCTTATTGTACTCATATTTCATGCACAGGCACAGTGTTGGTGGTTATTTATCTATCTTATATTTATTTATTTATTATACTTTGTCGCTGTCTCCTGTGTTAGAGAGGTAGCGCAAGGGAACATACAAAAGAGTCGCCCAACCCACCCACATACACATGTATATACATAAATGCCCACACACATACATATACATTACCTATACATTTCAACATATACATACATATACATACAGAGACATATACATATATACACATGTACAATATTCATACTTGCTGCTTTCATCCCTTCCTGTCATCACCCTGCCACACATGAAATGGCACCCCCCTCCCCCCGCGTGCACGAGAGGTAGCGCTAGGAAAAGACAACTAAAACCACATTGGTTCACACTCAAGTCTCTAGCTGTCATGTGTAATGCACTGAAACCACAGCTCCCTTTCCTCATCCAGGTCCCACAAAACTTTCAATGGTTTACCCCAGATGCTTCACATGCCCTGGTTCAATCCATTTACAGCACATCGACCCTGGTATACCACATCATTCCAATTCACTGTATTCCTCGCATGCCTTTCACCCTATATGTGTAGGCCCCGATCGCTCAGAATCTTTTTTGCTCCATCCTTCCACCTCCAATTTGGTCTCCCACTTCTTGTTCTCCCTACCTCAGACACATATATCCTCTTTGTCAATCTTCCCTCACTTTATCCATGTGACCAAACATTTCAACACACTCTCTTCTGCTCTCAACCACACTCTTTTTATTACCACACATCTCTCTTACTCTTTCATTACTTACTTGATCAAACCACCTCACACCCCATATTGTCCTCAAACATTTCATTTCCAACACATCCACCCTTCTCCGCACAACCTTATCAATAGCCCATGCCTCGCAACCATATAACATTGTTAGAACCACTATTCCTTCAAACATACCCATTTTTGCCCTCTGAGATCATGTTCTTGCCTTCCACACATTTCAACACTCCCAGAACCTTCACCCCCTCCCCCACCTTGTGCCTCACTTCCGCTTCCATGGTTCCATCTGCTGCTAAATCCACTCCCATATATCTACAGAACTTCACTTCTTCCAGTTTTTCTCCATTCAAACTTACCTCCCAGTTACCTTGTCCCTCAACCCTACTAAACCTAATAATTACCGTGCTCTTATTCACATTTACTCTCAACTGTCTTCTTTCACACAATTTACCAAACTCAGTCACCAACTTCTGCAGTTTCTCACCCAAATCAGCCACCAGCGCTGTATCATCAGCAAACAACAACTGACTCACTTCCCAAGCCCTTTCATCCACAACAGACTGCATACTTGCCCCTCTCTCCAAAACTCTGCATTCACCTCCCTAACAACTCCATCCATAAACAAATTTAACAATCATGGAGACATCACGCACCCCTTTCCACAAACTGACATTCACTGGGAACCAATCACTTTCCTCTCTTCCTACATGTACACTTGCCTTACATCCTTGGTAAAAACTTTTCACTGCTTCTAGCAACTTCCCTTCCACAGCACATTCTCTTAATACCTTCCACAAAGCATCTCTATCAACCCAATTATATGCCTTCTTCAGATCCATAAATGCTACATACAAATCCATCTGTTTTTCCAAGTATTTCTCACATACATTCTTCAAAGCAAACACCTGATCCATGCCCATACATGGACATATACATGCATGTATATATCAGCATATACACATATACATACATACACGTACACAGACATATACATATATACACATGTACATATTTATACTTGCTTGCCTTCATCCATTCCTGGTGCCACTAAAAGCACTGTAAGTGTGAGGAGACTTAGTTGCTGGCATTTATGGGGAGGATAATGGAGGTGTTTCTTTGGAAATATTCTAAGTCCTTACCTATCATCCGCACCAAAGTCATTCATTACCTCAGGATTAAATTGAGACAGTTGGGCACAAACGTCATGTAATTTCTTCATAAGTACAAATTCCTCTTTAAAATATCTGTGTCACTTTTTCATATGTTCTCATTTCATTCTTCTTCACTCATTGACTCATAGTATCATAAGTGTCCCTTCTAATACAAGTAACTTAGGTCATCCAACAATCTATAATATTTTGTGTGGGGTTACCTTGTATGCATAAATTTCAGGTAGACAACCATGCACTTATATTTGTGGTTGTAGGGTTACTAAGGATAGCAGAATTTTTACTGCACCTTCTAGTCAATGGAAGAGACATCTATAAGCTAATAATAATATGTTAAACCAGCTGCATATTTAAACAGCAGTGGAAAAAGTTTGAAAAGCAACTGATGTTGGCCATTTTAAGGGTTAATATATGTTTCCTGTTCCATATTTTTTTATTTTTTTTTGTTTTTTGTTTTACTTATGCAACCATGCAACCCATGCTTGAATTTAACCAGCACTGAAAAGTTTGTTGTATCAGTCTCTAATGCCTGTACCTTCTGGGAATTCCCATCAAGAGGGTAATCACAGCATAAATAGTCTCCACTTATTTCTGTCCGTACATGCCTTCCTCACATCAGCCATTCCAATCATTCTTCCACCATTTCTCCCCCTTCAGTATTCTTCTATTTGACAGAGGTCAAGAATTCAGAATGTGGAAATGATCTGTTTGATGGGAACATGTGGTAAGATGAAATGAAATGTAGAAAGAAATGAGGGTGTGTATGAGAGTGGGTGAGACAATACTTTTGAGTGGTTTGGGAATGCCTTAATATGATCTGAGTGTTCCTGTGTGTCAAGAGTAGCAGCAAAATCTGTGTACTCAACTGGTATTTTGGTGCAACTCACTAGTGTGAACCTGTGCAATTGAAAAAGGCCTTCTCTTAAAAGGTTTTGAAAATCCACAAATTGACTCAAAACCTTCAGATATAATGAATGACCTAGGACAGAATACATTCTCTGGGAATGCTTGCTCTTGTGCCTTATCTTCCTTATCAAGAACAAGGCTTGAAGAGTTCAAATAAGGCTCAGGAGCCAATGAGAAGACTGCTGACAAGGAGGCCTTCGCTTGCAGAATTTCCCGAAGATATATATAAGACGTTTTACAAGAAGACAGATAATTGATCAGTATTTGATATTTATAAAGACGTTTTGTTATGATATGGGAAGCCTTTTGGAATCATTCAGAGAGGAAATAATGTTCTGTGCGCATGAACTGTATTTTAGGGAAAGATGATATAAATGAACAAGATTGTGGGGGATACTGAAGTATCTGCCAATCACTACCTTAATCTGAGGACAAGTGTTATTTTTAGTGCTACAGAAAGAAGTGGTTAGCAAAGGAGTAGCAGAAGAGGAACATGTTTACAGGGTGATTTGTTCTCTTAGATGCTAATACTAGTACTTATGTTCATACCAGAGATAGAGAGATGACGTTCCTTGCAAGATCATTGCAGTTTGGTATATATTGTAATAGATGACTGCCACTATATATCCAAATTTTTTGTAAGAAATGGATTATGGACATATTGGAAAATTATGCCTTTCAGAAAAGAGCTGCTGCTTTTGTGCTGATTTCAAAAGAAAGGGTCGTAAATACACCAAAGTCAAATGTGCGAAATGTAAAACCAAATATGCAACCAACAAGAGATTTGAGTGCTCCAGGACAGAGGAGTTCATCTCCATGAAACTCCATGAAAACCGAAGAAAAAGTGCCCCTCAGCAAGGCAAGGGAGCTTGTATATGGAGTTTGATATGAAGCTTGGATTAAATCATCCAAGTGGGATGAAACCGACTCCACAATAACGGCAAAGCTCCCAGCCAATTTTGAAATAAATAAAGCAGCGCTACCTCATAGCACCCAAGGACAACTGACGAAGATCTTGCCGACAAATAGAAGTGGTTCTAGCAAGGCTGAGGATGGGGATAACAAGGTTGACTTATGGTTACTGGCAGGAGAGACAACGTCCTGTGACAAGTGCCAGATACCATCATTTGTGGTCATTAGGGTGGAAAAGTATGTAATGTTCGAAGCAGTCAGAGAGAACTTCCCAACCCTTTCTTGTATCCTAAAGACTACATATGGCAACGACTGTTATATATTTGCTTGTCTTAGAAAAGACCAAGTTACTACGTTGAGATAGAAAAAATATTTTTACCAGTATTAATGTTATATATGAAGAATGTACGAAAGATTTTTTTTCAATCATTTTCATACCACAACGATATAGTCCTTAAGGACGACAGGTCGATCCTTGGAAATGATGTTGCTACCTTTGACCTGATCCTTGAGGGAGAAGCCAAACAATTTTACACCAAGGGTCGGACAGTCGGAAGTAATAGATATATCGAAGTACTCAGAGGGTTGTTCTCAAGGGTTGGTACCACAGATCCACTGCATGTTCATTTAGGATTTACTAGTATTCTAATACTGGATGATCAGTGAGACAGCCCGTGCTATACCCGTCACATAAGCCATTGTTAATTATGTTAATTGGTGCCTCACCCAAAAGTTTAGGCGCGAGTACCAGAACAAACCCTCGAGTGTATTAACAAACACATGAGTACGGTTACTAACCCTTGCATGCGATGACATACCTTTGAATACGATAACGGAAGCCCGAGCATGATAAGCCTTTAAGTGCCATAAAAGACCATCTGAGTACAGAATGAATACGATAAATGTCCAACGAGTTTAAGATGAGCGCCTTAAGACCCTTGAACACAGTGTCAGTTTGTACTTTTTGCCGAATATGGAACGTATGATTTATTGTCTTGGATAAATTTAGAAATAGATGTATGGTTAAATGATTTATAGCCCGCAAGGAGCATCGCGATGTGAGACGGTAGATACCGCCATGGGATCTTCGTAAAAAGATTTGGTAATCTTGTTTAGAAACGGCCTGTGTGGCACCACCTTGGGGAAACAGTGGCAACCATCTGTGAATTAATGTTGGACTGACAACGTTTCGCATGGCAGCAGCAGCAGCCAGACAGATTTCATCACTGTTTCAGGAGACGACTCTCTCCTTACGATAGAAGATGCGTGGATTCTATTGTGAGTTCCTGGAGTACTGTATCTTGGTAGTTATAGGTTATAGGACTTTCTGCTGTGTGATGTTTCACTAGGAGCTTTCATCGTTGAACAGAAGAAACAGCTTTATTTGTCAGGAAATGCAGACCTTTCAGGTATTTTTTTTTTTTTCACAGTTACGAGTCAGAAAAGAGCCTACTTACTTTATCGGCCGCCGTCCTGAGCTATAGGGATGACGCTATCACGCCTACAGTTCGTCTCAAGTCATGATGCCCATGAGATGGCATAGTGTACCTATAATGCTGCAGGAGCTGAAGAGGTGACCCCCCAGCCACACGATTCATCAGAGCATTTTATGCGTTGGGGTGACTGTTCCTTCAGTGTACCAGCCACGTTTAAATATTCAATAGCCCGTTGGATCAGAGATAACATGGTTGCCTAGGGATACAGAACGATACAGAATCTTTTTAATAAGATGATTTGTTTCCACGTCTTCATGGGATCACTCCCACAGTTCTTTAACTAACCATATTAACACCCAGTTTGTCTTTCTCGGTGGTCGGGAGTCTTTATCCTCCGGTGGATTAGGGAAGTGCATCACCTGTTGAAGGTCACTTTGCCACAAACGTCCAAAGGCCGCCTCTGATGGAAACAGAAGGCAAGTGATGGAGTAGAGTTTGTGTTAACATATGACGTGGTGGGACGAGTTCGATACCTCCATAGAGCAGACTTGAGAGGATGATTCTTCACAGTCCCAGGACAGACAGGGGAACCTGCACAGTCCCTGGGCTGGGAGAGGAACCTCCACAGTTGCAGGACTGACTAAGAGGGGAAACCTTCACAGTTCTAGGACTGGAGAGTAGCCTCCATCCCAGGATGGTGTTTGGAGCCTCCACAGTCCTAGAATAACGGTTGGAGAAGCGGAGGGGACCTGATACCATTGGAACGACTCACTCTGCATTCCCACCGCCATTGACCACCTCCTGACCTCATACTTGCGAACCCAAGAAGACTGAGAGTATGATTCTCAATCAGGAGTATCTTGTGTTAGTAGGCGGCCGGCGGGTGGGTCGCACCAAGTGAGGACTGGCTTCCGGTACTGTAAGGTTCTGGGTACAGCAACAGATCCCACTGAAGGCTTCTGTTGAAGCTGTTACTCTCATCTCAGCCATGTCGAATCATATCCGTGATGTGGATGTTTCCTGTAATGACATTCGATCCCTTCTTAATGTGTTACATTACTGGTTTGAGTTCACGCGAACGATTGAAGTTAAAATCATGACCTAACCCCAAAGGACTGGGTCACATTGAATGAAGTAGAGTCATTTGGACAAGGTGTCTTCTATATGTCTGCGTACGCTACATATGTTAAACGCCTTGACAGACAACAGAAAGTTTGTGAGACTAATGAAATATAAGGAATAAAAGATAGATTTTGACTTCATGCTCAGCAACCGTTGTTGTTGTGTTGAAATTCATTATATCCCTCGAAGCAGCGGAAGCTCGAGACGTCGTCACATAACACCAGATAAGCTTCTTGGCGGCGGAGCAGCCCCGCCGCCGCTTGTGTAGTGGCAGGAGACGGCCACACACACACACTGGGCGACGCAAGGGGCTTTGCCACAGCTTCATTGGTGGTTGGGTCACCTGGAACCCACAGGGCAAACCCTGGAAACAAAAGAAACCAGTAAAACCCTTCGGCACGACGTTACTGCCTTTAAGCACGACCAAAGGCCTCCCTATCCAGGGTAAACCCTTGAACAAAAGCGATACGGTCCCTGAACACGTCGGTACGCCCTTAGAGCACGTGTTCGTCCCAGCGAACTACCTACACACTCTCCTCCTCACTTGAGACTAACCCTCCGCCAGGAGCAGCATTATGATAAGGAAATGAAAGTCACGCCATGACGTAGACAAGTTCTTTACCCACAAGATGGAACTCTAGGTGGCGTTCCAACCTTAATATATTCCCTGCTATTTGTGTTGTTCGTTTGGCGTCACGGTGACGTACAATTGCACGCAGAGTATTCCACGTAGTGACGTTGTCCTAGGGTGGACTGCAACCTGTCCTTCATTATTTTCCTGCTTCCGCGACCATGCAAGTGATGTGCTTATATTATCAAAAGAAAGGGGAAGGTACAGTACCATCTTGGTTGGCTGGGTGGTACCATCCGGGGTGGTTCAACAATGTAATCCTGTGAGGGAAAGAAACAAGCTTGGCACCTGAGGAAACCTCACAGCGTCCAAACATCAGGTATGGTCAGAAGGCCTTCACGGGTCCCGGTGTTCCCACCTGTTGCAGGCAGGCAGGCAGGGAGGCAGGTGGGCGGGAGGCCAGCGGGTTTGCTTTCTCCAACCAGTCGGGTGAGGCTCGGCGCCGGTGGCCCTCCTGCTCCTCGTCTTCACGCCGCACGTACCACCAAACTCTCCATCCAGGAATGGGAACTGACATGAGTAATCTCCGATAAGGAAGTTTGGTCTCTGAGGCCAGAAACATAATTCGAGGCGATCTATTTTTGATGGCATGCCGAAGCGCTCATCAGTATGCATGTGCATGTGAAGTTTCATGACCGCACATCAAATACTGGCTGAGAACTGAATTAGGACGTAAGTGTCGACCAAAGTTTAGACGCGCACACGTGCACAGAGGTGGACGCCGGGTGTAATGAGCAGGTCTTCCCTCTCCCTTGTTCTGGCGAACGACAAATGGCTGTTGGCTTTCTGAATTTACACCGCATCGCCTGTAGACTAGCTCATGGTCTCGGAAATTAATGAGATCTGCGACCTGCTGACGTAGGAGCCCTGCACCCCAACCTCATCCTCAGGCAGGGGCTCAACCCCACCTCTTGGGGGAGTCTCTCGCGTCCTCCGGGGAGTTCCTGTTGCGTAAGGTCTTCCAGCAACTTCTGGGCCAGCTCAGTTTTCCTCTCTTACCGCCTCGCCACATTCTTCTTAACGGCTTCGGTCCTGTTCTGGTGGAGTATAATTCTACCAGTTTGGTCTCACTTTTACCAGGAACTGGTCGACGGTGGGGAAGTTCGTTCTCTTCACTGATAACCCTGAGCGCTGCTGGGAAATTATGGGAGTTACACATTGACAGACGCGTCTTAAGAAAAATAGTATGTTTTCCTTTTATATTGATTTCACGTAAAGAATTACCATGTGTTCCTTTCATGAAAGATTTATGAATATCTGTTCATTTACAAGCTTTATACGACCATTTGGCTAGGTGGAGGGCGCGAGGTACCATCATCTCAGTGGGAATCGGTGGTACCTCTTTCCAGAGTCCCGCGTCACGCCTCACCTCCTCACATTCCTCCCTCACTTCCTCACTCACTCTGCTTCCGGGTCATTCTTGCCACAGGCTGGCTGGTTGCCCTCGTGTGGAGGTCGGGCCCGCCTCTGCTTGTGGTTCGAGGCGGGGCTCCCCCTTGCCTCTGCTTGTGGGAGGCAGGGCCGAGTCCCTCGCTTGTAATGCAAAGCAGAGCCCGTCCCAGTTTGTGGTGTGGGGCCCGGGCTGCCCCTGCTTGTGATGCAGGGCCCGGCTCAACCCCCCCCCCCCCCATCTCTGCTTGTGGTGCGGGGTAGGGAGGAGAGGGTAGACCCAGTAGTATGGGGCCCCACCCCACCTTGTGGACCGGGTACCTCGCCCGCCGCTGCTTGTGGTGGTGCGGGGGTCTAGGCCCACGACGCACACAGGTTCGGGCCACAGACATCATCCTGATCTTGGGGAAATTCGCAGATGCTCTAGTCTTCTCTCATTCTTGCTTACGCTTACGCTTTATTGAGCCATTCGTCCTAAATACTTCTGCGTTTATTGCTTTGCCGTAGGGAATACTACTGCTATAATTATCTTTAAAGAATATTGTATCGTATGTGCTTGTTCCTGCCGTTGTCGGGCAGCGACAGGAGACATCCTCGCTTAGCCATTTCCTACTTTTCAAAAGTTATAATTCAGGAGGGTGGGGTTTAAGTGGAGGGGGGGGGGGATTTGTTGTTCTTCAGTCCCCCCATCCTACCGCCGTTCTTCGTTGCAAACTTATGTTTGTATTCCTGCTTACAACAGAACCGTAAATTATAATCGAGTGTTCTGGGTTGTTGCTGCTGTTGTAGTCGATAGTCTCCTAATGTAAGTTTACAGGCTAGAGTGTTCGTAATACGGCTAAAAAAATTACTATTTGTCAGATAATGACGCCCATTAGAATAAAAAGGTTAGAATAACCTCTTTTTAAGTACGACGGTACGATCCTTGAGCATGACGGTATCTTGAGGGAGGTTAACAAAAATATCACCGACCGACGCGCGCAGGTTTTACTCCGTGTGACAACGGGACTTAACGGCGGGTGGCGCCATATTAACCGCATGAGTCTAAATACAACATCTGATCTTGTTAGATCTAGAATCATATGTACAATAACAACAGGGAAAATCTCAAAATTTATGCATTAGAATTTTTGACTGAGTCCCCTAATCATGCTGCATAACTATATATATATATTTTTTTTTCCTTTGTCAGGATGCCATCCATATGTGAAGACCAAGCTCCAGCGACAGTCAGTTGAAATTACCCAATTCACGTCGGTCTTCTTCCATTCCAGAATCATGAAAGGTGAGTTTTGAGCCATTCGTCAAAGTAGAGGTTTCAGCACTTTCAGTGGGTCTGTAGAATCTTTCTAGCTAAACTAATCCAGCAAATGTCGGCATAGTAGTGACGTCTTGACGAGAAGAGATGCCCATTGGTAAGTTTGCGCTCCTCTTGATATCAAACCACAAACGATCCTTTGTTAGAGAGAGAGAGAGAGAGAGAGAGAGAGAGAGAGAGAGAGAGAGAGACTCCATGATCCAAATGTAACCAGCCAAGTTTTGGAAGTCAAAGAACCGGGTGTTGATCAGCTTGTAAACTCGTGGGGTTGATTTGCGGCGTGTATGTTCTACAACACTTAGTTCATTTTCATCTATAAAAGGTTGAAATTTAAGCAGTCGTCTTCGCGCAGTTGTCTTTAAGCCGCACGGTTACTTTGCCTGGTTTGAGTTTTCCCCGAGACTTAAGAAAGTAAACTGTCGGGAATCAGTCTGATTAGTATAGACTAAGACACTCCTTTTCGATGGTGAAAGTTAATATTTTCCTAAAGATGAAATTCTAGTGATGAAACGATGAAGATTTCGTATTCTTGCGATTAAGTCTTTATACATCGTAAGTTTAAATAACTCGGTCGTTTAACAGCTGGTAGCGTCGATCCTGGAGCGGAGCGCTAGCCGATCACATCTGATGAAACGAAGCAGAGTTTCAAAACCACCGAACGAGGACGTGCTCAATTCCCCAAGAACAATGTGTCCAGAATGGTGGGGCATCCTAGCCCGCCCGAGGCATGAGGTGTGGCACCACTGCAGTTATGTACCAAGATGGCTGGTCCCCCGAGAGCAACTGCCTGGATTAAGTTACCTTTGCTACATTTGGTTTCCTAAGGTTAAGTCTGAGAAGATTAGATTAAGATTATAGGCTCGGTAATACCTAAACAAAACAGAAACTTGTTTCTGTACGCAACCTTTAGAACTTCCTCGAACGGAGCCCCAAAACGAGACGGTCCACAGCGTACACACACACACGCACACACACACACACACACACACACGAATGTTGCTAGTTTATGATAAATAATGTTTATCCCGTTACAGTGTAGTATCATAGGATTACCCAAATGTGGCGCTGTTAACAGTGAAATTAAAGATTATTAACAATAGTAACACTGATAGAAGTAACGATACTCACCATATGTGATAGGATAGAATTAACTTTAAAATTGCATTCATAATCATAATGATGGGACTGATAACAATAAGATTAATACAGTTATTTGTACATCAACTCTTGCAAAAGTGTGAGCCAAGCCGTGACTGGTGGTGATGGTAAGCCTGCGTCAGGAGGGCAAGCGTCTGCTCAGCCGCCCAGCACGAACACTTCTGGGAAAAGTTAGTTGCTTGCGGCATCAAGACAGGCAGTCTCTCATCTTATTTCAATAATTAGTTTATCCTTTTCATAATCTGAGCTATCTCAACATTTCTCGAGACTGTCAGCGGCTATATTTACGACCTTTGAAGAGTACTGCATGATTTCTATGTTTTGGGTTACGTTTATTGGATTGACAGTTATAATTACTTTTTATTGGGTTGAAGGTCTGTCCCCCTTATGATAAGAACAACGACATCAATGAGGTTTTAATTTAATTGTGTGTAAGGACTTACTACACAAGGATGAGAGAGAGATTGCGATAAAATTTTTAAATCAGTTAGTAAATTATTCGTTTCTTATATCATTACAATTGTAGTTTTCTTTGCTGATTCACGAAGATTATCAGCAGTAGAATCATAATATTGTCAGAACATATTACCATTATGACCACCACAGTGACGATATGTTATTAGTAACTGCTGAAATCACTTCAGATCATAATGATACTGATGAAATCATTCAAGCCAATTATGATATGTTTGCTGTTTCACTCCTTTTTTTCATGTCGTGTTGCTTGTGTATATCCACGTCTTGCCTTCTATGCAAATAAACTGTTGTGCATACTTGGCTGAATATGTTCTGTTACAATTTGTCTTGACCTTTTTATCTGGTATCTGATATGCAAGTATCTCGTGCAAATGAAAGTTTTAAAAATCTAGCCTAAAACACTGAATGCATTTGATCCTTCCTCGGATTGCGCTACCCAGTAACCCCTCTAGAGCACTCACATCCACGCGGGCCAACCACGTGTTGTTTATTTTGATTAAAAGAAAAAAAAAAGTAGGAGACAAGTTGGCTGTATGGTCTCCCAAACAGCTGACCTGAACGTTACTTTCTGAAAATCCACTTACCTCAAATGCAGTCTACGCACAGACTTCACTTTTTTCCACGATGTTTTGAAAATGTTGCTAAATGTTTCACATCTTGGCATAACACCAAGAGAGTCTTTAAAATTGTAATTCTTTAGACGACGACATATTAAACACGGATTTTCCTAGTGGTGTAGTAAAGATGTGGATATTGTGGTCGGTTGAAGTAATCTGTTTGGTAGGTGCAATAGTTGTATTGCAAGACAAGTGTAAACGAAATTCAACACTTTAGGGAACGAAGGAAGATCCAGCGTCGTTGCACCAAATCCTCACGCGTCTTACATTGCTCTGGTACGAACTTAAGTTGCTAACGATTCGTTCCCAAACAGGAATACCAAGAGTGACTTAGATGGATTTGATATTCTCTCTGATAAAATCTAACAACCATATGTTCCTATGACTACTACAGGAACAAATCGTGAAGTATATTCATCTCTTGGTTTTATTGAGGACGAGAATAGTAAAGGAAATAACTGGCTACTCGGTCGACCACGTGAAGCACACACGCAACAAGAACTTTCCGGCACACTTTCCCTTATAAAGAAATTTCTGTTCGGTTTGCCATACCGTTGAGAGAATTTGTTTTAACAACTTTACGAGAAAGAGGACTGATTAATGTATTCTGATTAATCTTGGAATGCAACTAAACGAGTTTTCTGTGTATAAAATTGGTGCTTTTTGGTGAATATTAATATATTAAAACATTGGGTATTTACATGTAAACAATATTCTGACATTATTTTTCAAGAAGCGAGGAAATTTCCATTACTTACTGGAATTGTTCATATCCTAAGAAGCAAGTAAATTATGATTTCTTAATAATTAATGAGAATCGATTATGAGTCAGACTGAGAAACAGTTGACGAGAATTTCATTTACTACCGGCATAGGGTAAAACAACGTCTACTTACTGGATAAAAAAAAAAAAATCTGAAGATCCTCTCATTTACTAGCGGCAAAGAGAACATCGTCTTTATTACCAGACAACAATGTTTAAACAATTCTGCTTACGTTTCCACCAGATATGCGCTACCAAAGTTTCATGGTGGTAAAAGAGTCTCCTCGTTGTTTACGTTGTAAAAAAGAGGGAAAAATCTCGTTTTGAACATTGCAGAATAACATTTTTAAGATGGTTCTTTCCATAGATAATGCTTTTAAGTTCCCAGAAAACAGGAAAGAATCTCCTCTCCATAACAGATTTATTCCCTAGTTATCAGTTTCATAGAAAGTGAGATTTCATTGCAGTGGTGAAGCCCTCTAACATGGTACTGTCATGTCACATGATGGCGTAGATCAGAGATTAGATATACAAAGTGCATCAGGGACGGGGGATGTGGGCTGCGTGACACAGACACCTATTTACCCACTGAATACGAAGATTCAACCCTTAAGCACGACAGTACAATCTTGGAGCACGACAGTACAATCTGTGAGTACGACGTTACAGTCCATGAAGACGATGGTACAATCCTTGAGCACGAGCGAAGGTGCAGCCTTTGAGCACGATTCCACGACCCTTCAGTATGATGGCCTGGCCTTTGATCAGGCTTAAGGGTCGTATGGCCGAGCTCAATAAGTTTATACACAACTGCACTTAAAAGGCATTGGGTAATTCGCTGCAGTTATTTTTTCTTCCAACATCCAGAAAATAATGATCACGAAGAAAAAGCCATGAATAGACAGTGGAGTCAATAAGTGACTTTTAAACAGCAGGATCACTATAAACAACACGCACACAAAATAATGAAATCGACATTTAGACCGTACTGACTTTGACGAACCATCTCTGAATTTTCTTGGCGCCATGTCGAGTCTGGCGAGCTTTTTGTATTATTTTTCCGCAAAGCTGAAGAATGCTGGAACAAGAGGCTGAAATATGAGAAATTAATGGGGAATTATTTCCCTAAAATATTTCACTTAGGTATTAATCAACAAGGTTTAAAAATACCGAACCCTAAGAGTTGAGTCACGTAGTAAATAAGATGAATATCACAAGGGAGAATGAGTTACACATGAAAACAACAATGAAAATATTTCGTAATTACTTCAAGTAGCATCATCTTGAAAGCGTACAGTTCACGCAGCAGCAAAAAAAAAAAAAAAAACCACTAAAGAACTGATGTTAACTCCAACTTAAAAAAGAAGTAAAATTATGTTAACTAATTCCATTAAGAGGTCACTAAATGAATTACATTACCAACAGACGGGAGTCAGCAGCAACTGTACCAAACTTGACTCAGCTGATGAAAACAATGGCCGAGCGCAACGGACCCACCCACCGTTGATTAGAACTTGTGTAAATTGTTCAAAAGTTATAGCAGTGAACAACAACCTTTGCAGCTACGACGTGTGAAATATGAAGCAAAATAACAAAGTTAGTTGTAACATGTATTGGTTGTACGGTTTTAGACCTTATGCTCATGTTGCATTTGAGTAAATATGTAAGTGAACTATGAATGCGTTGTTTAAGAATGTAGTAGGCATAAACATGTACAGATATCAAGGCTGTAAAGGAGGAAAATCCGAAGCATTTCAAAAGTGAGTAACATCACACATTGGAGAGACATCAGAAGTCTGGAACAATAGCAAGAGTGGAAAATAGATTTGTGCCATTCATGCATCATCTCCTCCGTCCGGCTAGTCCATCCATTGATTAATATTTTGTTGCACTTAAAAACTGGTCGTCCTTTCATCTTATCATGGTTGCTCTTCTAACGTTGCTTTCATCACTGCTATATGTATATTTATGTAATAATGTTTTTGGATTCCTCGGTGATCATGGAATACTACTGTTTTGTAATGTATAATGATTTGCGTAGATGTCAAAAAAACATTAAATGATGGAGGCTAGAGAGACTGTCACACGTGGACAAGTTAAGTGGGTCCCTGTGCTTGGTAAGTGGCTGCCGTAAGTGGTCACCTGATCCCGCGTGTTGCGATGTGATGACCGATAAGGAGGTGTGGACACGCGAGGGTTGCCCCAGCCACTGCCTGATGCCATCATCTTCCTCCTCCCCGTCGCTACCAGTCCACGCTGTAGTAGTAGGTTTTCTCCTGGCGTGAGAACTGGCAACCCAGCTCTCACGGTATGAATGATCAAGTACAGACAGCCTCCGCCTTCCCTCCTTACCCCCTTACCCCTGATCCTCCCTGGTTGGGAGTAGGGGGGAGCGGCCATCCTAGCCTTGCCTCCCCCTGGTAGTGGGGCGGGGGGGACAGCCTAGCTTAGCATCGCCCTCACGACGCGCGGAATTTGGCTCCGCTGATGACCCCCACTTGGGTACGTTGTCTCGGACCAAATTCTTACTGAGTCATGTGCTTTACCGGTTGACATGCAACGTACGATTGTCTTTATGAATGATTGCACAAACACGCAGGTGTGTGTAAACATATATGAGCACAGTGTCCTACAATATATACCCGTGTGTAAACATATATTGTACATACCTGTATTTATTTAAAAGTACAGAGAGAGAGAGAGAGAGAGAGAGAGAGAGAGAGAGAGAGAGAGAGGCCATGCTGCAACTCGTGAGACGGGCCGTAGAGTGACTAAGGCAGCAACAGGAGCCCCACGAAACTGGTCACTCCCCTGGTCCTCGCTAGCAACAGGTGTCGGAATGACGTTCCGTGACGTCATTTGGCGCCTTACGTCACTCTTACGTCACAGTGGGGGCGGCCAACGTCAAACTCTTTTTGTCAGGATTATCAGGGATAACCCCGTCTGGCTTGAATGAGAGATTTTAATGGGCCAATCGTGCACTTGACAAACAAAACCTGAGATTAATCCAGACATTTATGTTCTTAACTAAGGCAAACCGACTCATCATTTAGTCACATCAAACCCAATTTACCGGAGCGTGATCGAATCTTAGTTTAAAGAAGTTAAACTTAGCCTAACCGTCTTCGACAAGAACTTACTTAAAGAATAAGTTTTATTTCAAACTGCCTACCGTACTGTAATCAAACCTGAATGTAATCAATCCACTGTTACAATAAGAAAACCAGGTTTAACTAAACCTCACCTACCGTTTTCCATTACCTCATGACTTGCTTTGTTAACAGTAATACCACATTCAAACGAGGGACCGTATCATAATCATGCTACGATCAAATTGGGCCTATCTTAATTCTCTCAGGATCAAGGACAATACATCCTTGGGTAAATGATTGGTAAATTGATTGGTGAATTGATTAGGCCAAATATTAACGCCGTTTCCCGCGTTCTTACCCTTTCATTACTCACTCGATCATACTACCCCGCACCACATGATGTCCTCCAACATTTCATTTTCAACATATCCATCCTCCTCCGCACAGCCTCACATTCATATAATAATGTTGGGGCTACTACACCTTCAAACATACCCACTCTGTGACTCACTTCCGCTTCCTATGTTCCATTTACTACCATTTCCACTCTCAGGTTATCTAAATCACTTCACTTCCTCAAGTTTTTCCATACAGAAACTCACATCCCAGCCAAAATGTTTTTCCGACCTGCTAAGCCTAATAACCTTGCTTTTATCCACGTTCACTGTCAGCTTCTTTTCACACATTTTTCCCAACTCTGTCACCAACTTATTCAATTTCTCACTCAAACCTGTCACCAGTGCTGTATCATCAGCAAACAATAACTGACACTTCCCAAGTCCTCCACCTCCTACAGATTGCATGAATAATAATAAACTAACGAAGTCTTTGACCGTTTTTTTTCTGTTGCTTATATATATGAAGAATGTAAATTTTGATCAACAACAAAATGTTTTATTAACGTGAACGAATCCACTCCTTAACCAGCTCAGGGTATCACAAAAAGAGTAACCAAATCCAACGTTCGCTAAACCATTACGTAACCTAACCTAACCAAAAACAGTCAACATGATCTTCATGACCTCTTAAACCCAGCTAAAGTACAACTGGGATTACCTCGGGTTTCGTAATATTGTTACCATTTTCCTGCTCATCACAGTGAACAGGGTGAGTATCGTCAGTTTTGTCTGTATTTTCACGTAATATTTCTATGTACCGTGTTCTTTATGTTATATGTAATTAGGGAAGTAATTAACATATCATTCGATCTATATCTGCGTTGGGTTAGATAACTTCTGGGGCAGTAGTAGGATAGTGTGTCTTCAGTAATGAAGAGTATATTTAGATTTCTCAAACTAGTCTCAGTTTACCGCATTATAAGACATCAACAGTTTTAAGCAATCAAACATCATCATCCTCAACCTTATCGGACCTAATTAACCTATCTTTTCGTACTGAAGAAATCTCTATCATGTTTGTCTTCACAAGAATAATATTGTTGGTGTCGGTACTGTGAGCAGCGCACATACTCCAAGTCGTTCACCGAAAATGACGTAACTGACTTACTACGCGGAAATTGTTGAGCTGATGACGTCACTGGTTGCGACGCGGAAATTGCTGAGCTGTGACGTCACTTGTCGATTTTCCTGAATCATTCCCAGGATACCTGAACGGGGAATTGAGTACGATAGTTTCATTCAGCAAACCAACTCTGAATAGACAACACATGCAAAAATCATTTACTTTTAAAGATGAGCGGCTACGTGCTGAGTTCCCATTCAGACAACCGTCCTTATGTAAAGAAATACAATCAAAAACCATTCTTTAAAAGCTGAAGACCATGTAAATGTTGGGCAGGGCTGGTTGGCACCTAACTGGTAAATTTCTGGCCTACCATTCGATAATAACCATTCAGAAAGTTAGTGTAACATTTATTGGTACAACGGTTTTTAGAATTTATAGTTACCGTTGATAGCCGGGAACAGCATTTATTTAAGTCATTCAAATCAAGTTCTTTAACAGTGAACATAGGATTATTGAACATATAATCTTATTTTAAAGCATCCAATAGATAACAAAGGAATTTTCAAGAAATACGACCTCAACTATTTTTGGCGGACGGCGCAGCCACAAGGGCCTAAATGCGGATATACAAAGGCAGTTGCCAAGATGAAAAGGTTCGCATCCTCTTTGAACCAGCAGCCTTATAGCTACTCTAACTTAGAAAAAGTAAGAAGTATATTGTAATGAATAAGATAGAACCATATCAAAGAATTAAGGTCTGAGGAATGTATGTTAAACAGCGGGGATTCCTTCCAGAGAAACAGAGGTAAGAACCGTGCCGGTGTGAGGTTGGGGTTTAAAGCATTGCGTTCCATTTAGACATCTTAAAGCAATAAGGAAAAAGTTTCTAGAATGCAAGATGAATGAATATATCGTACTCATTGTAGAGAATAGCTGCGTTGCTAGTAACTGCCGCAGTAATGTTAGTACTAAAAATATCATAAAGAGTAAAAGTAGATACAGCAATTACAGTAACAGTAGTTTTGTAATCGTATTATTAGCACCGGTAATTAGAGGAATGGAAGAAGTGTTGTTAATATTAACAGTATTGGGAACAGTTAGGAAAGTAGCAAGAGTGTTATCAACATTACTAGAAATTGAGGTAACAGATGAACGCCGGCAGTGGTAACAACGAAGGCATGGGCAGTAATACAAACTGTAACACAGCAAGTTGCATAATTACTGCTTAGCCGTCGGCAACTCATGGGTTAGCCATTACAACGTGTGTTTCTTTCCTTTTTCTCGCTAAGCACTGGAATTCTACATTCTCTTGTCTTTGTTAACCTCTGCACCATATTCCTTTTTAAAAGCAAGCTTTCTCTAGAAATAATAAAAGTAGTAGTAGTAGTAGTAGTAGTAGTAGTAGTAGTAGTAGTAGTAGTAGTAGTATAAGCCATTCTATATATTACAGTACTAACACAATGTTAGTATCATAATTATTAGTACCAATGGAAGAAATACAAACAGTAGTAGTAAGGATAGTACTCATAATAGTAGATGGAAAGAATAGTAGTGGTAAAGCAGTATTATCATTATTAGCAGTAACAGTAGAGGGACTGTTATTAACAATAGCAGTGTTAGCTACTGCTACAGCGGTAGTAGTAGTAGTAGAAACAGCAACTCTAGTATTATAAGCAGCAAGTGTAGCAACAATAGTATCGGAGGAAACAAGTATAGTAATATTAGTATTGAGATGACAACTGATGTGCCATAACACTATACGGTGAGTTTTCCCTCTTTACAATTTCTTAGATTTTAGCTAAACAAGAAAATGACAATATCATCAAACTTGAGTTACTAAAGTGCCCTTATCTTGGTATTTTTTTTTTGGCACTATTCCCATGTTGAGATGGAAATAGGTGCCATCTGCATGCCGTATATGATCTGGTCACCAGATCATGTTGCACTAGATTCTAGTGCAACATGATGGGGTGTGACGTGATGTTTACTCGCAAGATTGTTTATTGTTATGTGGAAGAATTTGATGCATAAATGTGTTAGATAAGAATCAGCTCAGCAGGGGAGAAGAAATTGGAAGCCTTGGAGACATGGTGGTAGGTAAAGGTGTAGAGATATTGATGCTAACAAACGGATGTGAGACAGGGAGAGCACACACAGCAGTGAGAGTTTATTGAGAAATACGATATTGACAGAGGATATATAAAAAGTTGAAGGGTGGAATGGACAAAAGGATTGAATGTAAGAGCGGATGATTGATTAGAAGAGTGTGTGAGGGAGAGGTATAGGAAGGAAGAGGAGAGGGAAGCTGACATGAGGCTATGTGTTCAATGAGTGTGTGGGTGATGGGAGTTATCATGGGGGCATAGAAGCGCAAGGTGAGCTAATTTAGCGAGGCTTTGCATGGGTTACTTGTGACGTACATAGAGCCATATCAGATACACCGTAGACAGTTACAACGTAATAATTATCTAGTTTGATAGAACTTAAATTGCAGTTGGTTTCCGCTTATTACTGTGTCTTCAGATTATATAGAGCGGACATTATGATTACATTCCAACACCATAGCACAATCTAACCTTCACGTCAGCTAACGAAGCCTAGGTCTGTAACAGCATTTTCCCAAATACAATCAAGCCCAAATAAAGTTTTCACCTAAGATTTTGTTCAACTTTGGTATGATTTTTTTTTATTTTCTCCGGGATAAGCGGAAAAATAAATGAGAAGTAATGTGAACATTGAAATCATCCGAAAGAATGGAAACTTCTCAACTTTAATTTCTTAGGAAACTTTTCCCATCCTTGTTTATAAACTTTGTGTTTGTATGCCATTACAGTCCTAGACTTTTCTCAGAATAATCACTCCTGGATGGTTTTGATGCAAGGAAGGTTGATTCTATTGAAGTCATTAAAAAAAGGTGCTCTACAGCTCATCGTATCCAAGTAGCTTTGATGATTACGGGAGTTAAAAGGTTGTACAAATTATAATTATCGTAAATCAAGGAAACTATTTTAGCAGAATCTTTCATTATAACAGTCATTACCCTATGTTGTTATTGTCAGTTAATTATAACAGTCAGTACCCTTTTTTGTTATTGTCAGTTAAGCCTAGTCATTAAGAGGAAAACTTTCATGACCTCGTCAAAAGAGGGAGGGGACAAGTTATGAACTCTCCAAGATAACATAAAACAGCCGAGTACGACAATCACGGGAGCTGTGTACGATGAAACAAAGTACTGCATATGCTTTTGCAGATGATTTCGTAATTATACAGAAAGGTTGCTTAAGTGGTCACAGTCCCTCAAACAGGTAAATATGCTGTATATACATACATACATATTTATTTTTCAGCGAAGAAAAAGGTTAGAATAATCATATACATCATACAAATCATCATTTTCAATAAATTTATTGTATACTGTACAACTCAGTGCGGGAGGGTCAATGCCACATCGTCGTCCCATTCCCTTTGGATACGCTCGTGAGTGTTTACCAAAAGGGGATTTAATCTTAGAATAACCCCTGACGATCCAAGACCATTGGCGTGGCTTGGGGGATCATGCCCCCTAATCACAATTGCTTATTGTCTCAGTATTTTATTTAATTAATTATGATACTGAACGGCATAGTTGAAATTGTGTTTATATCAAAATTTACCATGAATAAATCCATGAACTGCTTACTTCTAAGCATGTATTTATGTGGTAACCGTATGAACTTCAGTATTGTTTTCTAATCAATGCTTACTCCTGTGTCCGACTTTAAATGTAATATATAAGACTTGCAAAGGAGATTGACATGGGGACAAATCCTGACAAAGAGGAACAAAGAGTGAAAAGGAAAGAGGAAAGAAACTGAGAGAAAAGGAAGATGGATGAGAACCGTGCTGGCTGGCATGGTCGAAACCTTGGACGTGTTGGTAAAGACAGTCCAGCAAAATGCACGTGACGTTGGTCAAGGGAATCAGGATTCTGGAGCTTGAAACATTCTCGAATGCTTACGATTTTCACTGCAGGTAAAGTTTATCGTTTATGCCTGCTTGAAAACACATCTTTATCCACTTTATATGATAAGACATGAAAAGCATAATGTATGAGGAATTAGTTCCTTTCAACACTGCGATTTTATCAATATATTTGATAATAGTTTAAAAACTTTCCAGTATTTTGTCGTTTAGGAAAGGCCAAGTATATATCTTCAACGATTTGTTAATCACTATAATGCCGATGAACACTTGCCTGGTCATTAAAGGTAAACGTGTAATAAGCGTCGAGTCATGTGATTTTGTTACCCCATAAATGATATGAACTGAATGATACAATTATGAATTCGGATATCATAAGGCAATTTGAAAAAAATATATAATAAAGTTCAAGATATAGGGCTATTTAGTTTGAATGTCCCTCCCCACACAGAACAAACAGGAAATTACATAACAAAACGATAAAAAGAAGCCAAGGGAGACGTTATAAAAGACGCAAAGTACGCTTATATTATATAATGGGTTAATGGATTACGCTAAGCGATGAAATTGTAAATGCGTATGTTAAAGTGAAATCATGGATTTCTATTATTTTTCTATTTTGTGAAGAGTTTACTTAACAACCCACGTCGCCACACTTAAATCTTGCAGGGAATACCATGCGTTATGCTGGATTAGGTCAGGTAAGGTCTGGCTGTCTGGTTCGCTGCAGCAGTCGATGTGCACAGCGCGGGACCTTCATCCAATCAACATTAAACTGTTTGCTTTTTAATCCAATCACTTTAACCACTGGCCTTGAACGGTTACCACCAACCTTTTTTCCTCCTCACCAAAACACTTTAGATACAATATCAATGTTACTGATAATAAGAAAACTACACGAAGAAAAACCATTTAATCTACTATCATTAAAAAGTAAAAGCTTAGGTTAAAGAAAAAATGCAATGCTTACTGATATAATCAAATACGTTTTTGCCGGAATTGGTTCATTACAGAATTCAAAGGTTTATTCTCGAGAGGAAAGGGACGATACTACTTATAACAGTTGAGAGAAATTAGCGTTCATTACCACTTCTGCAAGATACCGTACACATTTCTCAAATTATTAGTACTTTCTTCATAAATATCTTGTATTTTTCGTAATGTTATGATATGTCGATAACACCCTCGTATATATATATATTTTTTTCTTCGTTGGCTATTATTAGAAAACATATTTGCTCTTTATAACCCACACGTTGTGCCATCTGCTCACCTAGGATCATAACTCATCTACAACTACCATGAGCCACAATTACCTGGACTACCATTGTAGTCCTGTATGACGACGTATTCCAGGATTATGACTATGACTACCATGACATCCTGGGCCCATGGTGGTACCCAGCGATTATGGTACAATGGTAGTCTAGGTTGTAATATAACTCACTCGTACCCAACTATTTTGAAGCTCAGGACTACCCTTCTACATAACTGTTGTGATTAATGAAATTATGGTTTCCCAAAAGTATCGTAGTAGCTCAGGGTTATGATGATTGTAATAGTACAGCATTGATTATCTTGATCGACCAGAACTCTTACGTAAATTATTTTATTAGCCGAAGACATACAGTCGCTCAGAACTGTAACGGAAATTATCGTATTAATAGCCGAAGGCTGTTACAGTCGACCGGAACTCTGATGTAAATTATCTTAAAAGCCGAGGATTGTTTCAGAGTATTTCATTGTCAAGAGCCCAGGACTATTAAAAACTATTCATTATCCTAGTGAGGATTTTTTTTCCGCAGTAGCCTTGGCTAATACGTAAACCCATGGTAGCCCAGTACTCAGACAATAGAATTAGCTTAAAACTCGTATGTAAGCCAGTATGATCTAGGACTGTAGTGTTTGTCCAGAATGATAATGGTAATCCAGGATAATCATCGTAGTCTTGAATTATCATAGAATTCTAGAAATAATATATTTGTTGTAAAAAGAATAATGGTGATCCAGGGTTACTACTACCATGGATAACAGAATCCAAGCATATTATATTGTCCAACGTTATAACTGGCACTGTCATGTAGGCCAGGCCTTAGAAAATCTCAGGTCAACTTCTGAAGTCATGGAAAAAAAAAAGGATTAGAAAACGGAATAAAGAATTAGAAAATGAACTCGAGTGGTCTCGCTCATTTAGATTTTCTTAATCCTTTTTTTTTTTTTTTGATAAGAAAAACTAACAGAACATACTGTATATCATGTAGTCCAGTCCCGCGATTTTTCATTGTAATAAGACCATCGTGTAGTGTACAAAGATAGACCGCGAATACGCAGGACTGACCACATAGTTCACCACTGTAGTACTGGTCGATAACGCTACACACAGACATGCTGGTCCAGGCTACCGTGATACTATGGTAGGACAGGATTACCATATGCATTACTGTGGTAATCAAAGGTATTAAAAGGGTTTCCAAGCAGTAGCCCAGGACTACTGTATACATCACTAGCAGCCTAGGCGTTGCAACATGCACATACTAGCAACGCTATGGTAGACATATATTAGCCTGGGTTTACATATTGGATTATCACTTTAGTTACCTATATTGAAATAATCTCACGGTAGCCCAGTTATAGAGCAGCGTACGCAGCCCATGGTCGCCTAGCAATATCTATACATCCATGGTGGCTCAACTCTATCACAAGTTAACCCATGACCATAACGTTTTAATTAACTAAGCCTCATTTACATGTTATCACGGTAGCCCAAAATACTTAAGCAACCATGGTAATGGGGGGGGGGGTCCATCATGGTGATTCCCGGTTCATGGTGCCAACTCAGATATTTGATGGGTCACCCAGGGCGACCATGATTGCCCCAGTTATGGTAAATTCATGCCACCATGGTCGAGGTTCAGTGAGGTAACACTACCAGTACCATAATGATAACTTACGACTGTGATGGTACCCCAGGACTTTCGTGTTAATCCTGGATCGTGATAATAACCAGAAGATGGTGTCATCATAGTATACAGACAGGTTATCATGGTAACCCTTAAACTACGGCGATAACTTACAGCTTTAATGCTGTCCTAGACTATCATGGAATTTAAACCATGGCGAATCAGTTATGTTAAAAGCCTTGGACTACCATGGTAACCCGAATATTGAATAAATAATGTAAATGTACTGTCATAAAAACGAATTACGTTTATATTATGAATAAAAAATCATGTTTATACCATACACTTAAAAAAGTATCAGTAAAAAAATTCTAAATTGTTTCCTGTTAAATATTTCACATACCTTAAAAATATATCTGAAATTAATGAATTATTCCCATTAAGTTATGATGGTGGTCAGTTTTAGAACGAATAATTAATTACCCTTGTTTCTTACTATGTTTAAACTGCGTATTTAAAACGTAAAGTGGAGCGAGTAAAGCGGAAAATTCCCATTATAACACACAATTTGGTATTAAAAGGCATAGTTCTTTATTCATTATAAAACATAATTCTCTTTTTCACAGTAATCATCGCGGGGTGAAGTATTTGTAGCAAAAATATCCGATTGAAGCATTTCAGCGCGAAGTATTTCCAAAAAAAGAGTATGAAAAGAAGTGACGTCCACAACTGTGCAACACGGGAAACATTTGACTGACACAAGGGAGACATTTCTCCACCATGCTCTTTGTAAATCATTTCGTTTTGACTCACAGCTGTGTTTATAGAAAGGTAATTCGTTAGAGGGCATGCACATAAACCATGAAAAAAAAAATGAACCTAAGTGCAAAATTATGCAGCCCGGCTGTTGTATGATAAATGTAATTTGACGAACAAATAAAATATTTGACAAGAATGGTGGGGGGTGGGGGTCGGCCATGAGGCAACCTAGTGGGTTACGTCAGCCTACAATACTTCCGCCTGACTCACTAAATCTGTAAATACTTCCAAAAATACGGTCTGTAGACCCTGGCTTGCCTAGCGTATAAGTAAGAATAATTTCTGATGATGCAGAAGGTTTTGGGGTGGTGGTGCTGTTGCAGTGGCAAGGTTGGGGACTTGGGGGGAGGAGGGAGCGTGTGTTAGTGGGGATTGGGGGGGAGGACTGGGGGGTGTCCCACTGATTCTCAACCTCAACTTTCACATCCAATGTACCCATCATGGCCTCCCCAGGATATTCTGGTTGCCAGTTGTGTCACCCTTGTCGTCAGAATAGGTTTAAAATGGTTGATGAGCACTTATTAATACGTTTTTCCTCGTTACATAGTGTATGGTAACAGTCGAGTTGCCATGACTCATTATTCTACGGCTCAAATCAATTAACAGGGATCTGAATGTTGAGTCAGGCCTCTATAGAGGTTAACGTGAGGTTGAAGTGAAGGCCTAAATTTTGATACCGAAGGCATGGTTAAGAATTCAGAATTTACGTATAATTATACAAGGTGACGTCACAGCCAGCACCACCTTTGTCGCCATCTACCCCTCCCCCTCCCTGACTTCTCCCCTGGCTGCACCACCTGCCCAAAACTTGTCCCAAGGTCACCACCCGCTACCTTAACCTTCATGACCTCACCTGACCTCACACACAAATTTTCAGTCTCGTTTGGCAAATAAGGACGCGCTCCTTGACCGGAGGTACCTCTTCTTGGGTGAGGGTGGAGGAAAATCTGGTGTTTGTGGGCGGCTGGAGGCGGTGTGGGCGGCCGTAGTACACATGTCACATGGTCAGCTGTCTGGTGAGGAGGCTGAGAAGCGAATGATCGCTGGCCAAGCACGTGTTGGCCCACAATGACCAGCTGAGGAGAAACCAGTCCGAAAAAAATTCCGTTGGTTGACGGCCGTAACAAAGGATTAACTTATCTAAGTTGTTGTTGTGTTTCAACAGTCTGACGGACCTGCGACACCTTCTCGACCACCTTTCACGCTAACCTCTGTCAACTGATTACATAATAGTGGAATTACATAGCCATAAAGGCGTCTTACCAGAGGGGATAAGTTTGACCGAGCATAACGTTGGCGGGGGTGAGGCCAGTCTCGTGAACGTAAGGTCGATAATCTTCACCAACTTCATGAGAGACCGACCTTAGGTGCCCCGTATTAACACGGCCTCTTATATTCGCGAGTCTTATCTTCACCCAAATGTTGCAAACGAAAGTTTCGATGCCGCTATGGGGAGTCTGTCACTGCCTGTTGAACCGATTCAAAACAAAATGGATAGTCTATGATTTTTTAAGAGTGTAAAACACGGAGAAAGTCGGTGGTTGGTGTTGGCTTCAAAAGTTTTGGCGGGTGTGTGTGGCGGAGGTCCCGCGCACCGTTGCCACGGTGAGCCCACCTCCCTCGCACCATCACTCTCACGCCTTCCTTACATTTGCCAAAATACCAATCAGGCGAGTGAGTGCATTGCTGTGCAACAAGTAGCCCTCACAGCCAACTTGACGCACAGCCCCGGAACCGGCGGTAGGAGGCCGGGAGGGAGGGAGGGAGTAAATGCGTATTATAGGGGGGGGGGTACAGGGGAGGAGGGGAGGAGGAGGAGGACGACGAGCTTCGACAAAGGAGTCGGCGACAACTGGCACCAGTTTTATCTATCGCAACAGTCCCTTAATTCGCCGTTTATCGTTGATTATGAATCGACTTCATGTATGGATCATGATCTGTGGCTAGGGTGACGTAGACACGGCAACATGGTGAGGGCGCTTGACCTACAAAATCCTGTACCAAGACGTGACGCTGTAGTGACTGTTTCGTGAAGGTCTGACGCCCGCGCCCGCACGCCCACTACCTCCCCACGCCCGCGCCGCCCACAGCGCCCAGACAGTCATCACATATTCATGGTGCAGTGCCGCTGTTGGCCGCCCTGCACTACGGAGAGGAAATCAATACGAGACGTGGCAGCCGCGCAGTGTTGGCCGCCGGTACTACGGTGTGAGAGGGGGGAGAGCGAGCCCCACCTCTCCCCCTCCTCTCTCTCTCTCTCTCTCTCTCTCTCTCTCTCTCTCCCTCCATACCTGTCCCATCACATCCCGGGACCGTCCCGACACACCTATCCCATCTCCCTCCCGCCATAAGCGACACAAAACGAGTTTTTGTTGTATACCTCCAGCGTTCCCAGACTGCAGGTCCGTCCTGTACCGTCCCGGCTAACCTGCCCCGTCCCAGCTTACTTGCCCCGTCCTGGCTGCCTGCCCCGTCCCAGCAAACCTTCCCCGTCCAAGCCAACCTGCCCGTCCCAGCAAACCTATTTCGTCTAAGCCATTCTACCCGTCCCAGCTGCCTCCTCCGTCACAGCCAAACCGTCCCGTCCTATCAAATCTGCCCCGTCCCAGCTAATCTGCCCCTTCCTACCTGCCCCGTCCCATTGTTCTCTCCCAGCGTATCGTCCCGTATCAGTCCCTCCCACATGCTAGCCATTCCATACCCTCTCTCTCTCTCTCTCTCTCTCTCTCTCTCTCTCTCTCTCTCTCTCTCTCTCTCTCTCTGATGCTGACCCTCCCTCCCAGATCACAGTGTCAGACAAGCTAATGGGACATACCCCCTCCCGTCCAGTCCAGTCCCTTACTTGTCTTACCTTGTCCTAGGACGGTGGGTGGGAAGGAAGGGGGCTCGTCCCCCTCTCCCCCTCCTACTACCGCCTCTATCACTGTCTCATCCACTCAGCTGTTTACACCATCTGTGAACAGGATTGTTTTCATGGGCGGCTGTGTGTGTGTGTGTGTGTGTGTGTGTGTGTGTGTGTGTGTGTGGGTTATTTATTTGTTTGTTACGGGAAAAGAGTTTTACACTTGTCCCGTCTCTCAGCTTTGTATTTTATATATACTTAAGTTTTAACTTTACATGCGTGTGTATATTAGCGTCTACATGGCGTGTATGTATGTGTATGTATCTCAGTCCGTGTGCGTGTGTCTGTATTAGTGTCGACATGTGTGTGTGTGTGTGTGTGTGTGTGTGTGTGTGTGTGTGTGTGTGCCAGTCAACTAGATAATCCTGTTGTATTTGAGAGAATCTTTGTAGTTATTTCATTAGTAATTGTGTGTGTGTGTGTGTGTGTGTGTGTGTGTGTGTGTGTGTGTGTATATATATATATATATATATATATATATATATATATATATATATATATATATATATTATATATATATATTCTTTGTTTATCAGTGTCTGCATTTCAAGCACTATTCTGCTTGAAATCCCACCTTAATGTAATTCGTTTTGCACCCCCCCCCCAGTCCTACCCCTGTCCCCTACACCTCTACATCTATCTAACTTCCTCCTTCCCTCTCGCCAGTCCTCTTACCCACCGGTGCCAGACTCACGCCTCAGTCTTCCTCTTTAACACATGCCTCTTCTCTCCCTCTTCAAGCCAGGACTCCCGAACTGAGCCTTGTCTACAGTCATCTAGACGTGGTTGAGGCCCCTGGACACTCTCCTCCCATTTGTATGCCCATCTACTTGAGGTAAGTAAACTCTTAGTCCCTGACCGGATATATTTCCATCTCTCTCCACTTAAAGTAAACTGTCTGTCTCCTCGATTGATACACCGACTTCACCGGCCACTCAAGTAAACTGTCTCCTCTTGACTGATACGCCCCCAGTCGCCGTCCCATTGAGTCTCTTCTCGGTCTTGCCCTATTTCCTAATTCACACGGCAACACTTTTATCACAGCTCTCTCACTTACTTGCATCAACTCTAGTAGACGAATTTGGGTTTATTCACCCACCCACACCATTGATATATATATATATATATATATATATATATATATATATATATATATATATATATATATATATATACAGATGATAGGCGTTCGCAAAGCGAGGTGTTGATAATCCTTTCCTGTGTCACTAACATGTGGACATCCTCTCGAAGAACTTTGCCAAAGGCCTGCTCGTGGCCCTTGATATCTCAAGGAGCTTTTGATGAAGTGTGGCTAAAGAGTCGGGTCTCCAGGCTTCCCTCCCTCCCTCCCTCTCTCGCTCTTCTCATTCCCGCTGTTCCTTTACTTCCAGCGTTCTGACTGGACACCCCACTTCTGCAACCATTGATAGGGTTTCGACTGTCCTTTTACTATCATTGTTAACAGTGGCATATATACATATATATCTTTCTCAGGCTTCATTCTGTCTGCCAACCTTTTTTTCTTTTTTTCTTCCTCTTGAGCGACGGTTCACCATCCAGTAACCCAGTTCACTCACTTATGAATGACTCGGTGTTGCATTATTCCACCTCTTTGAAAACCGTTCCATATTCCCTTCGCTCGATCAACGTCTCGTCTCGTCTCGGGTACTTCGAAAAGTTCGGATTCAGATGGGAATTCCCAGTGAGACAGACGAAACCCAGTGAACTTTAGCTTTTCAAAAATTCATCTTACTATTTCTTTTTTGTAAAAATTTCTCTCGACTTTCCCATCGCCTTTGATGGCTCGCTGGTTCCGCCACTCATCGCAGTAAACATACTTGATATCTGTAACGGCTAAGATATTGGGAGTCTCGTCTTGTTCGGTGTACAAAGAGTCTTTCCTCAGAAGCAGTTTCTCTTATCGCACGAGAGAATGGTTCGTCCTTACATGGTGAACCGCTGTCACACCTGGGATGCTTCGAGCTGGTCCACGTATTTCCTGGACAAAGTTGTTGAGTCTAAAGCAATCCGACTTATCAGCTCTCGCCAGTCTGACCTTTAAAACTCGCTCCACTTTTCCCTACGCCGCGCTATTGGTTCTCTTATTTTCTCATAGAGATAATACTTCGGTGCCTGCTTCCGATAGCGGGCTGTCTCACCCCCCTTCTCCATTACACTAGATCATGCAAGACTCGACAAAAGAAGACAGTGTTGCACGATTGTTCTAGTGCCATCAGGGAACTCGAGAGCGGGAATCCGTCAACGTCTGTTTCCTTCCCTGTGCGGCGAAGCTTGAGGACTCTCCACCTTCCCGTGTCTCTCCTAACCAATGTATGTCCGTTTTTGAACAGCATACTTGCTGCTGCCTCCAAATCTCTCAGATGATGTTTTCACATTCCCACACAGTTTCTTTGTCTTCTTATATATCTATAGGGTCTGAGTGGATGAGGTACACGCTTCCTCAACCTGTGGTCAGTGGTTCGAGCCCAGTTCCTGGCCTGATCATAGGGGTCCCCACAGTCCAGCCAGCCAGCCAGCTGTAGGCTGGTCTAGACTCAGGCAGGGGTAGGGGAGGCAGGGGTGGTGGGGTGTGATAGTCACAACATCACTAACCCAGCCGCCGTGGTCGAGCATTCAGTGTTCGAACCCCACTTGCACATACAGGCCTTCAAACGCTTGAGAAAGAGGAAGTTTAACTATATATATATATATATATATATATATATATATATATATATATATATATATTATATATATATATGTATGTATGTATGTATGTATTAACAATGTCGATATTGATTATTATTATTTCGGTATAAGGAAAGTATCAACTCTGTGATTAAAGAAATTAAGCGAGCAGCGAGTTAGAAAAGTTGCGAAGAAACGTTTATAATAACGGAACGGAGACCGTGTTCAGATGAGAAGGAACGTGGAGGGGATGGAAAGAGCGTCCAATTTTTACAGACTTGTAAAAGTTTAAAAAGAGATCGAGAGATGGAGTCCCACGCGTTTAAAAGGTCCCAACCCTACCGTACAGTTAGGTAATCACACACACACACACACACCACACACACACCCACACACACACACACACACCCACACACACACACACACCACACACACACACACCTGACTGTGTGCATGCGCCTCACTCACGTGCTTACCCAGAGCGTGGAAACATCCAGCCCACCTTGATCTTAAGCTCCTTTATCATTAGGTGACTAATTGCTGTTTTGACCTCCCAACACCAGTTCTGTAATATCTGTTACTTCTGCTGTGTATTCTCACTCGAATGGCTGCCTGAATTCAGTAAACCGTTGTTTAATTAGTTATTCATTTACTCACACACACACACACACACACACACACACACACACACACACACATACACACCCACATACGAAACCAAATTAAACAGGAGTGGTTTTTCTTTTGGAGAAGATAAACACGACCCCACAACCAAGCAGCGTTTGCCAGGCATAAGAGAGCAGGGAATGAGTAATAAAAATTATAGAAGGAACAGCTTTGGAATCTGAAAAGGTAAGACTTTACGAGAAGCAAAGTAGACGTAAAGGAACAGATGATAAGAGTCAGGGGTAGAGTTGTTATCAGGAAAGGTTGTTGAAACACAGGAACTCATAAGAGGAGTTCAGGGTAAAGTTGGGGGCGTGTTCAGAGCCGGGGAGACCTAACCACCAAGAGAAGGACAGAGGATAGACCATGGAATTTAATGAGATCATTAGCTGACTCATGAATACGCTCGTTAAGGACTGACATCCATGTAGAGTGTAGCACTATCATCATCCACTCATATCTAACAATGTTTCACACTCCCTCAGCTCCCATCTCTATCCCTCGCTCTGCCAAAAGTTTTGTTTTGGATGAACGTGTCTCATATTACACCAGTCAAGCACAGCGTCTCAAATATGTTCACATTTTTCACTTGTGTTCGTAGATTTTGACCAGGTGTGTTCAAGTCTCCTTCACATGTCTTTAGATACTTTTTCATTACTTTCAGTCTCTAATTGCGTGTGTTCAACGTCTCTCCTCTGATATGTTCAGAATCAATGGCTGTTCAGTCTCTCACTTGTTTAACAATTTCTCATGCTCAAAGTCTCTCAGTCCTGTATTCACACTCTCAATTTCTGTTTTCAAAGTCTCTCATATCATCTCAAGAATCACGTACTAAAGTGAGAGTCTCTCCTCTCCTCGTGTCTCTAACCCTTTTATGTTCAGTCTCTTGATCCTAGTATGTTCATAGTCTCTTATCCCCTTAGATTCAGTCTCTTACCTCGCACTGACCTCTTCATCCACTCATGTATGTTCAGTCTGTTGTCCTTTTATCTTCTGTCTCCAAACCCGTCTACGTTCAGCCCGTAACCGCCCCCAAACCCCCCAAAGTTCACCCTCACCCTCCTATATTCAGTGTTGTGTATCTTTACCCCCTTGTCCCTCTGATTTAAGTCTCCCTTTTCTTGATCTGTTTCTTCATATGAACAATGAACTGATTCATCAGACCGAGTACGGTGGGTGATTCAGGACCCATGAGTAACTTAATCGTATGTATATCAACTGACCGTTACATTTCTTTTTTTTTTCTTTATCTTCCCTGATGATGTGATTATTACACGAAAGTGAACTTGGGAACTTATCGTGTTTCATATATATATATATATATATATATATATATATATATATATATATATATATATATATATATATATATATATATATTCTCTTAGTTTATCATTCTTTTCCTTCTTTTCCCATCATCAGGTTGTCTCATATAGAGTTCGGACCAAAGCTTTACCTCACAACTCTTCATAAGAGAGAAGCTTCGGATCACCCGAGGAGAGCTCGATACACTGGTTCAGTTGTGTGGTTCGGTAAGTGTTTTGCCATAATAAGACATGATATCATAAAGATAACGGGTGAGATTTGACAGCGATATCAGCAAGAGATTTTATCAGTGGGGAGTGTGTATCTTCTCAAAACATTTAGCCTTATCGCAGTTTTCATTTGCCATTAAGATTCGTCCCGATGAAGCCAGATGTGTTTCATCCACTGTGCAAGACCCTGTTCAGTGGGGGGAATCATGCTGATACAAGCGCGGGATATTACCAGTGGATGAACATAGTTTTGCCATCCACTTCCTGGTAGCCAAGGTAGTGAGGAAGGCAATCATTATACTGGAATTGTGGGTCATTATTCACCCATGTTGCGCTGGTGTTTCCTTCGTAACAAACGGTCATGAGATAAATCCCATGAACACAGCGTTACGACCCTGGAGCATGACGGTACGACCCTGGAGCATGACTGTACGACCCTGGAGCATGACGGTACGACCCTGGAGCATGACTGTACGACCCTGGAGCATGACGGTACGACCCTGGAGCAGTGACGGTATGACCCTGGCGCATGACTATACGACCCTGGAGCATGACTGTACGACCCTGGAGCATGACGGTACGACCCTGGAGCATTGAGGGTATGACCCTGGCGCATGACTATACGACCCTGGAGCATAATGATACGACCCCTTAGCACGTAGTTGCCACTACGATTGGATACGATGGCCTGGGGTAGTACCATCGTGCACAAGAGATTAATGAGTTGCATTGTATGCACATATTTTTTTTAACAGTGACCGATAAGGCACAGATAAAGCGCTCCTTCGTCATGGTCATCTCGAGTGAAAGGAAAACAAAGAAAGAGGAATGACGAAGTAAATCAAGAGTTCCTCTGGTGTTTACAGACTTGACTCTTTAAGGCAGAAAGGTTACAGGGGGAAAGGGGCGATGAAAGAGGTTAAGAGTGTTTCACAGCTTCGTTGTTCGAGGGAAGAAGGAAGTATCATAAAGGTCAATCCTCATTTGGCTGCTCGTCACACAGAAACTGGGGGAAGCAGCAGCCTGACGCGAGTCACGAGTCCAGCCTATAACTTGGTACTGGCATCACGAACATGTAAGGATGGACTTCATGGGTATTCATATTTCCATATCAAAATATCTACATTAGTTACATAAGTTTTGGCATTGCATCACATCTGCCTGTAATTCACCTTTTATTCTTCAACTTGTTTCTCGAATTTTTCCACTGAGAATAAAAATCGCTTGCACGGGAGACTGTGGAAGGGCTTGTTTTTATCATTTTTCTTTTCCTAAGGGAACGTCATAGAGCAAGCGCCACGATTTGGTTAAAGGAATGACTCAGAGTTGATATGGACTGTTTATCTCAGATCCGTCGGGTCAAATCCACGATCGTCTCTCGTTCCGGGAAACGTTTTAAAACTTACAAATATCCTGGATGGGAACTGGATGAGGTGAGGCTTCCGTATGACTAGAATGACTGGGTTCTTGAATGAGTGATACAGTAAGCATGTCCAGGCCGTAGGGTTGGCTTAAGGGCGGTAGCTGCAACCCGGCTCTTGCTTACAGTGTCTCCAGGGGTGGAATCCCATGTGGGATTAATCTCAACTTTTTTCAGTTTTGAGATTTGATAGTAACTTCCCTTGTGTGTGTGTGTGTGTGTGTGTGTGTGTGTGTGTGTGTTTTCTGCACCGTTACGGTAAATCCAGGATCTCAGCATGGTTCGTAAAGACGAAGTCAAGTGACATACGAAGGAGAGAGAGAGAGAGAGAGAGAGAGAGAGAGAGAGAGAGAGAGAAGAGAGAGGTGTAACTGACTCGGGGTCCGGGAGCTTGAGAGCAAGTCGACTCACTCACTACCTTATCATGGTGAGAGCTGGGGAGGCGTCCGGAGGTGCCCCAGGCCGGCCCTGTACCCCAGCCACCCACTCTCGTCTGTTCTGGGTTACCACTGGCTCCTGGGTTACCACTGACCCCTGGGTTACCACTAGCTCCTGGGTTACTACTGGCTCCTGGGTTACCACTAGCTCCTGGGTTACCACTGGCTCCTGGGTTACCACTAGCTCCTGGGTTACCACTGGCTCCTGGGTTACCACTAGCTCCTGGGTTACCACTGGCTCATGGGTTACCACTGGCTCATGGGTTACCACTGGCTCCTGGGTTACCACTGACCCCTAGGGAACCACTGACCCCTGGGGTATTTTACTCTCAGTAGAAGTGTACCGTGGAAAAAACCATACCTTTGGCTGTTTGACATCTGACGATGCTGTCTCCATACCACTTCTGGTTCTTGGTAGCCTGGCGACGGTGTGGCCTGTTTGCTGGGCTTGGTCATCCAGGCTCACCCGTCCATCCACGGGACGTCTCGCGTCCCTTCCAGGTATCATCTCAGTGTATAGGTTTGTCTCTAAATACCCTCACCTGATGACTCCTTCGTGGTACAGAGAGGCTTTTGTCTTCTTGATTATTTTCTACCATATATAGAGTTCTCTCCTCGGTAGTCCCTGTGTGTGTGTGTGTGTGTGTGTGTGTGTGTGTGTGTGTGTGTGTGTGTGTGTGTGTGTGTGAGGACGCAGTATATAAAAATGCTATTGGTCTGCTCGGTACATAATAGATCATTATAACAATTGGTCCGAAAAGCGTTGAGAATGATTTAGGAAGCAATGGTTTTGTTTCGCATGAGTCAAATGAGACGGTTCAAAAGAGATCTTGCGCCATTCATACCCCCACCATCTTGACACCTGATTATTTGATGAATCATTCATACAAAAGCATCATTAACTCATCAAACATGGCGTCTAATTTCTTTGCAAGAAGTAGCTCCTGAACTTTACCTACCACTCATACTCACAGTGGTTATAGATAAGTATAAGTAGAGCAGTTACATACGGTTGAACATGCTGAATCAATCCAAGGAAGAGAAGAAGCAAAGAGACACATACACACAGAACGACTGATGTGATGGCATTAATGTTTGTTGGACAGAAACACCGAGAATATTGGGTAACTACAACGATACTCGTGTCCATAACAGCACTACACACAGAATGCATAGACACAGCCTAGTGGGAATTCACACAACACTCGTCAGGAGTTGCTTAGTTTTCACCTTTTGGATTAACTTTTCAGGCTACACCTGCTCTATTTGGGAACGTATATATATATATATATATATATATATATATATATATATATATATATATATATATATATATATAGATAGATAGATAGATAGATAGATAGATAGATAAGTAAGGTTGCGAAGCATGTGTTTAGAAAAGCTAATGCTATTGACGAGAGTACCGTCTTTGCCACAGCAGGCGAGAGGATGCGACACAGCTTCACACTCTCCAACATAAGCACGGACATAACGTCGGTGATAATGTCATCGTGAGTGGGAGAATATGCAGGAGCAACGTCCTTCCTCCAGCATCAATATCGGAAGATCTTTATTAAGGAGATTTCTCATTCCTGACATCCATACGGGAGAGGTAAGTTAACCATCCAAACCGCTGCGTCCTTGACCAGGTGACCACTGTATACCTCTTTCATGGTCACGTTCTCAACACTATCAAAGAGAATGTGCTACAGCGTCCACGAGGGCAATGCTTCCCTGAGCACTTGAGACCAGTGAGTTTCCTTTGATAATTCCTTGCTAATATTATCACAAGCAGCGTACACCACTTGGCGTAAGAGTTTCGAGTCCCACCCGCATTTGGTGAATATCTAGAATTCCCCTTATGGCAACCCTAGCTCGGGCCAGTCAGCAATAGCGAATCATCAGCATACTCAAGCACCTCCACGTAGGTGGCAGCCGCCAACTATGCAGGATCGCCTTCTCTCCGCACATGTGAATGTAAACATTTGAGGGGGAAACGAACCCAGGTTGTGAGCTGCTCTGTTTAACGTCCGCCTCTCTGAATGGATGTGGCATAAAGGCACGTTGGAATGACGTGATGGAGCCTACACACTACAATAGACTCCCCTCGAGAGTATGGAATGCTCAGCTCTGTACCAAAAGTTGTGGATGGTTCTGAAACACAGCTTACCCTGAGCCACCACATACATGAGTTTGAAAACTAGAGGTTTCCTTGGCCAGAAAACTAAAGAACGTCGAAGGATCGTTATTTTTTCAATGCAGACTGAATATGTAGCATGTTAACCTCATTTCTCAGAAGATCTGTGTATGTCTAGAACGTTCATACACTCACATGTATACTGTTTATAAATGCTATAAGAGCATTTGATGGCAGAGAAAGTTCAAGAGTCGGGACCCACGAGTGTAGAACACTTTCCCAGTGCTGAACAAAGAGGTAATTACATGTAGATAATTAAACAGATGGGAACCTACGAATGTATTAGTCCCTCATCATACTGTACAAATGTGTAATTGCACCCACACGCACATTTAACGGAGTCATTAGACTGTTGTCGATGGTAAGATACGGAGAAAGAGAAGAGAGAGAGACATGGGTGTCATAGATATTCAGAGGCAAAGAAATGTACTATAGAAAATGTACAGATGACACAACAACCAGACACTATTTGCAGTGGACATGAGAACCAGAAATTGCATGAGATTTCGATGAATCCATTGACAAGGTAAACGCAAATACAAAACCTTTTTCTCAATCTATCAAATGCAAATTGTCAAAGAACTCACTAAGACTGAAGGAAGAGTTGGAGTTAGATATTAATTTCCAGAGTAATTCTTTTCTGACATTAGCCACTGTTCACCCAAAAAAAGTTGTGGCCTAAAAAGAAAGTTTTCAAGCAGGCTTAAGAGGAATGTTCCTTCAAATGACAGATCACCAACAGGAGGAGAGGAACAGAAGACGGTATTATATCAGAGGCAACCTTTTCAAACTGGGATAGAGTGACCAGCGGTGTACCGCATGGTTTATTCTTGGAGCCGCTTCTGTTCGTGGACCGTGTGGCAAATGACTTTCCTGAGGAACCTGAATCGTACCTGAATGTGTTTGCGGATGATGCAGTATGGGAGGAACAGGAAATACTCAAGAATACGACAGCTGGGAGTGCGACCTAGAGTAACTACTCCCCAGCGTTGTTTAGATGTGAGGATGATGGAGTTTTCGTTCGCCCAGATGACCAGTGATGAAAATGGATCACAGCGAAGTGAGTCTTGACAGAGTTATGACCATCGTCACGCAAGGAGATTCCACCCGTGGGAGCGAGTCCGAGGTTTGTACTGACGTGTGAGTCTGGGAGGGAGTCCAAGCCTCTCGCTGATCACCCTCGCAGTAAAAGGACAGATGAGGAGGTAACATATAAACAGGCATGTGGTTATTGATTTATTATTTACATGATGACCCATGATAGGGATTTACAACAGCAGTTTGGTTACCCCAAGTGAGGAGACGTATAGATTCCCAAAGGAATTTCGACGGCGCGTAGCAAAGACTGTGCACCAAGCTTGGCCCTGAGCTACAGGATGTGGAGAGTTTGCCGCACACTTGCCAAGGAGAGACAACAGATGGGAAAAGGATGAATCCATCTTTGAAGTGTGGCATTCAAGTGGCCAGTGTTTAGATATTGAGGGAAGTCTATGAAATGAGGCGGGAAGCCGATCAACCAGGTGATATAAGAGACTGAAAAAAACCGGGAAAAGACGAGGAAATATTTTTACAAGAACTTAATACTGTTGTTCTGATATGTGGATGATGAACCCGAGGAAGAGTAAATAACAGGTAATGGTCGACAACCCTGGGAACAGGTGTGTGTGTGTATATATATATATATATATATATATATATATATATATATATATATATATATATATATATATATAATGGTAACGGTTTATTGAATTAACGGCAGCCAAAAGCTAAAAATACACAGAGTGAATGTGAAGAACAATACACAGTTAGGGCATAAAAAGGGGGAGGGGTGTGACACACACACACACACACACACACACACACACACACACACACACACAATATTTACTTAATACAAAAGTGGAGGTTAATAATGAACGGTGTAATGATGATTGATTGATTGTGTGTGTGTGTGTGTGTGTGTGTGTGTGTGTGTGTATGTGTGTGTGTGTGTGTGTGTTGTGGTGTGTGCTTATCAATGAAATTCACGTATTTGATAATTTACAAATATGGAAATTTGTTTCTTGTATACTATTGCTTAAATAGCTATGACTCAACAGGCCAGGTTACCAGCTCATTGATAACGTTTATCATTCTTATCTACACGTGTGTACAATAACGGGGTCGTGGTGTGTGTGTGTGTGTGTGTGTGTGTGTGTGTGTGTGTGTGTGTGATTCATATACGTAGAGAGACTGTGGCTGAGTGGTTGCGGCGCTCACTTCCTCACCCTGTGATTGCTGGTTCGAACACAGGCTCCGGCTTGATTGTGTGGGAACTTCCTGACCCCAGCGGTGCGCGCAGCTGCGGGTGGGGTACCAACTTGTGCAGGAGGAGGAGGAGGAGGAGGAGGAGGAGGGAACGGTTGTAGGACGTGATGCTGTCTACATCACTCCATGATGTGCCACCAATTATATATATATATATATATATATATATATATATATATATATATATATATATATATATATATATATATATATGAACATGACACAGACAGTAAGTTAGCTGAATTGACATTCATTATCCTTTTTTTTCGGCTCGTAGAGTACGTCCGTGTGAGGGATGGACAGCGCACTCTCTCTCTCTCTCTCTCTCTCTCTCTCTCTCTCTCTCTCTCTCTCTCTTACTGAGGAGACACCTGCTCCTTCACCCGCTCTCTCTTTCTCTTCTCACTACCTGACCTATATATTCTTTCGCTCTCACTCCATCTCACCTTTAGCCTCGCTCTCTCTCACTCATTCCTTCTCACATGAATACCCGAGAGAGAGAGAGAGAGAGAGAGAGAGAGAGAGAGAGAGAGAGAGAGAGAGGAGAGAGAGAGAGGAGAGATTAACCCCACTACAGATACAATAAACGCCGGTAAAAATTCACCCAAGTAAATATCGTTAAAACTTTCCTTCTCACACGATGAGGCTGTCTGGGATGGAGGGAGAGGGAGAGTCTGGGTCAGAGTGAGAGGGAGGGAGAGAGGTTGACTGTGCGGATGAGAGAGAGAGAGTTCTTCACTCACGTGATGACAGAGTGTAATCCTTCCATGGTTGAGACAGAGACTTTTTGATAATCAGCGTTGACAACGGCTCTCTCGGACTCCACAAACCTTCGACGACAACCTCGCGAGCTGGACCCACCATCAGCATACCGCCGTCAGCCACTCCAGAGACCGTCGTCTTGAGCATCAACCTCGCCTCCAGCCACGTCCCTCCTCCCGCCCTCCTCCACACACCGTGTCTCACAAGCCCCCCCTCACCCTCAGGGCGATCAGTCCTCTGTCTGTGTGTCACTCTGGACGACAAACTAGGTGGGAGAAACACATTGCCTCCATCATCATCAGGTCCTCCAGCTACCGTCTGTACTGGAGACTCAGAGACATTTCGACACTACACGACCTTCGTTCTTTCCAAATTCACCTACGGCTCGCACCCTCTCGCACCTCGTTTTCTTCCCTGTCCACCATAGGTGTAGAAAAGGGGCATGAAAGATCATCCCCTTTTCCTCTCACGCCACTTTTCAAGAGGCACTAAACACACAAGTTCGCCACCGTCGCCTCCTGTTGTCAGAGATCCCTCTTCCACAAGGTTGCAGTTCGTCACCACAACCCCATCAGGCCCGTCCCAGTTCTCCCAGACCGCCACGGGGACAGCCCCATCCCGACCACTGTGAAACGTTTCAGACAACTTTCAATATTTGAGTAAAGTCTGTCCCACACCCCACTCCTCCAGTTGTACCCCTAGGGGGAGGGAGGGAGGGTCTTCGTTGTTCGTACTTTTTCTGTATATTTTTTATCTCTTGGCTGCCATTTTTTTTATTTAGTAAACTATGTATCATCATTATCATTATTATTATTATCATTATTATTAGTATCGTTATTATCATTATCATTATTGTTGTTGATAGTGATGTTATTGTGTTAATCATCATCATCATCATCATTATTATTATCATTATTATGATTATTATCATTATTATTATTATTATTATTATTATTATCATTATTATTATTATTATCGAAAAATTTTATTGTTAAAGACGTGAAAGAGAAAGAAGTGAAATTACGTGTGGGAAAGTGTGTGGAGGTTAGAGCGGGTTGAATAAACCTTAGATGAAAGAGAGAGGGTAATTGTACGTGAGAGAGAGAGAGAGAGAGAGAGAGAGAGAGAGAGAGAGAGAGAGAGAGAGAGAGAGCCAGCCACCAAAGACTATCTCGATATAGAATTTTGTGAAATCGTGGAAATCCACCAACCAGCATCATCATCCCTCCCCAGCCTACCCACCCCAGTTCGAGCACCCATTTTTTTTTTTTTTTAAAGCCCTGGATTCGCCCCAGTAACCTCATACCCCCGCCCCTAACCCCCCCCCCCCCACCCTCCGTGCACTACTGTGAATCTGGCTAAAACATCCCAATTTAAACTCGATCAATAAACATCTGAGTTGCGTAGAGTTAGGCCAAAAAAAATTAACTACGATTTTTTATAACAAAATATATATTAGAAAAATAGGAAATTTAGAGCGAGAAGTTGTGTGAGTGAGTGTGTTGGAGTGAGTGTTGTTTGAGCGAATTACGTCACGTCCGAGTTAGTTGCGTCATTAGGGCCGGTGAAATGACGTCACTGAACCCACTAATTACGGCTGTGTAGAGTGAATTACGTCACTGTTTCAGGGAATGACGTTATGCTAAGGGCGAAGGACATCTCTGAGTGAATTATGATATTTTAAGTGTGACTTATTTATAAGTAACAAACTCTACAAGTGACTGAATAGGTAGCTGTACATTTTACGTGGCGTGATAGTACGATCCTTTACAAGACTTAGGTCAGGGCTTGACCATCATACATGGGAGCCACACTGTCGTGCTCAAGGGTCGTACCGCCGTTGTTAAAGGTTGTACTGTCGTGCCATGCTCAATGATCTTAGCGTCATCTCAGGGGTCATGCTCGTCGGTCGTACTGCCGTTCTCAAAAGTCGTATTACCATGCTCATGGGTCGTATCGTCGTGTTCAAGGGTCGTACCGTTGTGCTCAAGGGTCGTATCATTGTGCTCAAGGGTCGTATCATTGTGCTCAAGGGTCGTATCGTTGTGCTCAAGGGTCGTATCATTGTGCTCAAGGGTCGTATCATTGTGCTCAAGGGTCGTATCGTTGTGCTCAAGGGTCGTATCATTGTGCTCAAGGGTCGTATCATTGTGGTCAAGGATCGTATCGTTGTGCTCAAGGAACGTATCGTCGTTCTCAAGGGTCGTATCGTTGTGCTCAAGGGTCGTATCGTCGTTCTCAAGGGTCGTATCGCCGTGCTCGTGGGTCGTAGCGTCGTGCCCAGTTGTTGTATTAGTCGTACTGAAGGCTCTATCAAATCGTTTACATACATATTAGAATCGAATATTCATCCACGCTGGGTAATGCAGAATAAAACATAATCCTTAGATCAAGGTTTGTAAATCCATACATTTTTTTTGAATGTATGAAACATATAGACATCCAATACCTCCCAGTATTTACACACCGGCAACTGTACTCGTGATGCCATATTACCTTAACTTTATATATATTTGTCGGTGTGTGTGTGTGTGTGTGTGTGTGTGTGTGTGTGTCGTTGGTTTACCATCAAAGCATATGTAGCTGGAATATGGTACTGGATGGTTTTCCAGCTACTCTTCTCTACCATCGCTTTGCATTTAAGAAGTACTACATCAACACAAACTCTAAGAAAATCTTGGCACTTCCATTTTGGAAAGTTTCCTTCTTTTTTTTCCCCGATGATCTCGTTAATAGTTTTCAACGTTTGAACTTTCGTAAACGTTTTCTCTAATCGATTGTTTTAAAGATATCCTCGAGTATTCTTTACTAGAACAAATATTTAGATATGTGCTATTGTAGAAAATGGAGAATATTTTCAGCCGTGGATTTAAAGGAAAATTACCGCAGCCAAACGGAAACTTAAGAGGAAATCTTGCCAGTATTGTAAAACGCACTCAATAAACAGTTCTTTAGTGAAAGAAAACTCAGCGTTATCAGGTGCATTTCTCGAGTACCTTGAGCTATTTAAGGCTATTAGTAGGTCCTGTATCCCCTCCGTCATTGGCTGATAGAAGAAAATAAAAAAAGCCGTTGAGAGTTTAAGTTCCAGTGTTGCCATCGTGTGGTCACCGCTTTACAACGTTTAGGTTTAAGGTTTCTGGTCGACGCCCATGGGTCTGTCAGTCAGGCGGGTGGCTGGTTGGTTCTGGTCGTGGCTCAGGAGGAAGTGGTAGGGTCACGCACGTACCATCCGGCCTATTACTGTTCTCATGGACACATCTGGTGTGGTGCACTTTGCATGCTGCTGCTAGGCTGGCTCTTTAAGCATGACGGTGCGAGCCATGATCACGACAGTACGACCCTTGGGCCTGGCCTTTGGCCAAAGCCTGAAGGGTCGCACTAAAAGCCAGGCCATCATATCCTATGAGTCGTACCGTCGTATTCAGGGGTTCGTGTTGTCGTACTGGAGGAGTAAGGTGTCGTACCGTCATGTGTAGGGGCTTGTATTGTCGTAGTGTAGGATTAAGGTGTTGTACCGTCATGTGTAGGGTTTGTGTTGTCGTACTGAAGGGGTAAGGTATATCGCACGTATACAGAGTGTAAGAACGGCCGTAGCCAGCTGGAGGGGCGACCTTCACCCTCACGTTTCCTTCGACAGCCATAGGATGTGCTCCGCCCGGGTCTTGCCGCTCCTTCTCCAGGACTATCCTACTCTCCTGCCTCCCCAGGACTCTCCTGCTCCTCTCCCCCCACCACATGAGCCTCTAACTTCCCTATCCTCCCCAGGAGTCCTATGTTTTACTCCCTCATCTTGGGGTACTTTTTGTCTACCTTTCCTTGGAGTTATCTCCCCTTCGCCCCTCCATGCAATAGAGTTGGCCCACTTAATCCCTCCAGCTCCTTCAGCCCTCCCTCCATATAATCGTTATCTCTCCTTCCCTACAACCCCAGAGAATACACAGAGGTTAAGCAATATGTGGTCCCTTTTCCTCCATTCTGGTCATTTATTATCCCCATCCCTGGAGTATTCCGTCCTCCATCTTCTATCCTCCATCTTTACGACACATTACCACAGCTATCCCCACAACTGCCCCATCCTACATCCCCGTGGCTTTTACGCTCCGTTCCTTAGCGCGTTTTCCAGTTTCCCACGGAGTCATCTTATCTCCCCGCGGGCGATGGTCTTCATTCCTCCGACCTGTGCTTACGTTTTTTTTTTCTTTCATCATTTACAGAACATTTTCTTATTTTTTTTCCTTCATCTCTCGAGGAAGCACTGCTTTCGCTTTTCCTGCACTGCCTTGGGCTCTTCCCTGCGTAAGTATTTCCTTTCATCCGTCGGTGTGTTGAACCGTGGCTTGGTATTCATTTATTTTTCGTCCCTTCTTTAGTTCCTTTTCTAGTCTAGTCGTTCATCATACCACCATAACAATATCTGTGGAGACCATTGTACATTACTTGCATGGTAAAACCTTAATAAACATCCAGATTATTTTTTTTTTTGTTGTGTTCTTTGCATTTGTTGGCAAATGTTCTTATTGTCGTGTTAATATTTCATGTTACTTTAGCATCCCTTGTCTCCATTGTTGCCTGGGGTTATCTTGTCTTCCTGTCGTTCTTATCGTCACCGTTATTCACTTGCATCTCGATCGTGGCCGCTTGCGCCACACCTCCTGTTGTCCTGAGTCCAGACGTCATCGTCTTCATTGTCGGCGACCCATTCCCAAGGTAGGGGGACGGTTGCCTGTTCCCCCACATCTCCTGGCCGGGTAGAAGAGGTCCCTCCCCCACCGGGAAGAGGTCCCCCCCACCCTCCTCCCTCTCCCCGCCGGGTGGAGGGGAGGCATGTAGTACCATCACATTTACAAACAGTCTCTCAGTAGATCCTCAAATGTTACCAAGATGTGCCTGAGGGAGTATATATATACACGGGCCGAGGGGCGGGGCTGGGGTTGGGGCGGGGGTGGGCCTTCGTCCTTCCCGACCCCACCCCATGCTCCCCAGGGGCGGCCTCCTCCTCCTCCTACCCCAGCATCAGTCGTTGTTAAAGAAGTTTTTATCGATACTTTGTACTACTTTTTCCTTTGGTGATGAGAGCACGTTATTTCCTCGAGTGGAACCATGGCTGGCGCACCTGTCATGGATCCTGAGATGAGGTGGGATGATGTTAGCGAGACCGGTGCTATACTCTCTCTCTCTCTCTCTCTCTCTCTCTCTCTCTCTCTCTCTCTCTCTCTCGCTATATTCACGTTCTTTCTCGCTTCTCTCGACCACCTGAAGAATGGGGTGATGCTATCCTTGAGCACCACAACGGTGCGATCCTTCAGGAAGACCGTGCCATTCTTGGGTGCGAGGGTGCGTTCCTTGGGTGACACTGCGATCTTTAGGTGCGACAGTGCGATCTTTGGGTGCAACGGTGCGATCCTTGAGTGCGACGGTGCGATCCTTGAGTGCGACGGTGCAATCCTTGAGTGCGACGGTGCGATCCTTGAGTGCAATGGTGTGACTTTGCGATCCTTGAGTGCGACGGTGCGATCATTGAGCACAATGGTACGATCCCTGGATATGATAGCCTGTTACCTTCGTCCCGACCCTTAATATCCTCATATCAAAGGGTCGTACCGTCGTGCTCAAGGAGTCGTACGTCGTGCCTGGAGTTCATGAGGAGCGTGGGTGGGATCTGTGGCTGCCACAGCCTTAAGCTGACCATCACCGCAGACCAAGAGCTAGCCAGCCAGCTAGCCCAGCCCAGCCAGCCACTCAGCCAGCCCAGCCAGCCAGCCATCCAACCAACCAGCCAGCCCAGCCATCCAACCAACCAGAGAGCCCAGCCATCCAACCAACCAGCCAGCCCAGCCATCCAACCAACCAACCAACCAGCCCAGCCATCCAACCAACCAACCCAGCCATCCAACCAACCAGCCCAGCCATCTAGCCAGCCCAGCCCAGCCAGCACCGTCTTTCCATGGACGTCAGACAATGGCTGTATTTACATCACCTGCCTTTTTCTCCACAGCCAGATGATGCTATACTAGTAGCCAGCGTTGGCAGGGGAGCAGCTGGGGGAGGACAGAGGCGCTCAGGAAGTGGTGGGGGAAGGAAGGTATGGTGGCTGCCGTCTCCTGCACCACGGAATCATTATGGATGATATGTACATCACTGTCCTCCTGATCTTCCAGTGATGACCCCACCGTCCTCCCGCTCCCATTGCTACACAAAGGACCCCACCGTCCCCCATAGGTGCATAGGGGCGGCCACAGAATCCACCTCCTCCTCCTCCTCCTCTAAAAATGCAGATCAAGAACTTGAATTGATCTCCCTTATACAAGATGGAATCACGTACATAGTGAGTGGAATTAGTAACTTAATCATCTCCCTTAAGGCATGTTTACGAGTAGGGCGAGAGAAGGGTGAGTGGTTCCAGGTGAAGGTGGGTATTGGATGGGGATATGTGATGTCACCAAGGCTGTTTAATCTGTTTATGGATGGGATGGTGAGCAAGTACAAAATGCAACATGGAAAACTGGAATCAAGAGTTGGGAATTCTTTCTTCTCAATTCGTTGTGACAATAGCTTCTTCAGGAGACTGATGACGATATAAGAGGGAGCCGAATCATGCCCTTGGCTTCCCACAGGCGCACACAAGACCCGGTAGATCTCTTGTGTCATCTCCAGATGCTGAGAAGAACGTCATTTTCTGAGGATACAGAGAGGACCCATTCCGCGGGTCTATTCTGGATGCAGGAGAACCCCAGAGTCCTCTCCTGCAGCAAGGAGGAACCCACCGTCCCTTTCCGACCCACTCCGCAAATCATCTGCGATACTTATTGGCCGTGTGACCTCCCACCACACCTGCCGTCCTTGAGGAACCCCGGGCACGCAGCCAGCCGCTCCTGCGACAGGAGAGCAAGGACTCGGGGAAGACTATATTGTACCCACTGGACGCTCTAGGCTCGAAGGCTTGTATGTACCTTTCACCCCTTCTCTCGCTGGAGCGCTGCGTCTGTGTTGTGATTATGTGAATAAAGATATCAAACTCTCGCTTATTGTTACCGTGTATGTATGTATGTATATACGTATGTATGTATGTATCATTCATGTCTATTTATCTATCTATCTATATCTATCTATCTATCTATCTATCTATCTATATATATATATATATATATATATATATATATATATATATATATATATATATATTACACATACACCCTCAGGACCCCTTTAATGGGACTCCTGCAGCTTCAAGGCTGCGCTGTTTCCCGGTGCAGGACAAAGTGGGCCTCTTTAGGGGAGGAAACACCTTTCCTTCCTCTGAAGAGGATGGTACAGCCCCTATTTCCCCACATCCCCCATCCCCTATGGGAGTCTCAAGACTGAGGGAATCCCCAAGATCCACCCTCCCCCAGGCCCTGCGGTGCCCATGACTTGAAAGTGGGTTGGTTAGCGCCTCGGGATCCACCGTAGTCCCAAGACCTTGGAGAGAGAGAGAGAGAGAGAGAGAGAGAGAGAGAGAGAGAGAGAGAGAGAGAGAGAGAGAGAGACCATGGATATCCCCCACACATCCCCTCCCTTCCCCGCGAGGGTTGGTTGTTCCATATACCTCACTCTGCTGCGTTATGTAGGGCACCAATCACACAGAATGGAAACATGCGATGTATAACGGGAATACAGAGGCACTTGGCAACCTGGATCGAGGGAATGGAACGCATGAACCATCATGAGAGGTTGAATGAACTCGACTCTACAAGTTAGAGAGATGAAGAAGATGAAGAGATAGTCTATGCATGACAGCAGCTACAAGGGATATAGAGGAATGTCCTAAATCCAAAAGGACGCTAACAAGGAAATCAAAATGATTATCAAGACTGCAAACAATGGCTTGCTTATGCTAAAGAATTTATGAAACAGAAATAGACGAGAGGCCGGTAAAGAGAGAGATGAGAGGCCAGAAAAGAGAAATGAGAAACCTGCATGGAACAATTACTGAAACTATTCAATAGAAAGCGTGATGCACGGTTGAAGTCAGTCCCAGATGAACTCAGGACTGATGAATACGAAATGTACTCAGTAGGGGTGAGAATCTGCTTGTCATCAAGTTGCACGTGCGGTGAGTGTAGGTAGGTAAGTAGCTAGGTGTAGCTAGGTAGGTAGGTAAGTAGGTGTAGGTAAGTAGCTAGTTGTAGCTAGGTAGGTAGGTAAGTAGGTGTAAGTAGCTAGGTGTAGGTAGGTAGCTTGGCATTCTCTTTTTGTATTGTTTTCTAAATTCATAGGTAGATAAACATACCAGTAGATAGGTAGATAAACACACCAGTAGGTAGAGAGACAAGCACACCAGTGGATAGATAAACACTCCTGTAGATAGAGAGATAGACAAACACACCAGTAGATAGACAGAAAGACTAATACACCAGCAGATAGATTGACAGATGAACACACTAGTAGAGAGACTGATAAACTGACCGAGAGTTAGATACATACATAAATAGACCAATGGATGATAAATAAAGAGACCAATAGATAGATACACAGACTAGTAGACAGCGGGATGAACAATCTTTTACACAGATAGATAGACCAGTAAATAGATAGATAGATAGTCCAGTACAGATATATAAGAGAGAGAGATAGAATTAAGGTTGTGTTGCGTATATCTCTCGTGAGTCATTGGAAACCACATGAGTCCCCGGGGTCAGCCGTGAGTCTCCCATCCTGACTCATCCCTGACGTCATACCTCCTGACGCTCCTTAAGGTGACATCACGCCTGCTGATGCTTCGCCACTGCTTACGTCATAGTTGGTAGCCTTCCTTAACCGATCACGTTGCAACTAATGCCCTCCTCACCCCTCACCCCTCACTTGGTGACGTCACGTTGAAGACGCTGTCCTCAGATGACGTCACGGTTCTATACGCAAGCCCGCCCTCCCAAGGGGGAAGTCATGGCAGCTGACGTTTCTCCGCTCGTCAGCTCGCGGCCACTGACATCCTCACTAGTTACGTCACATCTGCTGACGTTCCCCCACGGAGAGATCCTAGCTGCTGACTTGACCTTACCGGTGACGTCACTAATGATCTCACGGGCGCCAACACTTCTCACTGCTGACGTTGCAGATGGCGTCGTAACCCCAGTGGTGACATCACAGCTGCTGACACTCCATACACGCACTGACACTCCACACACTGGTGACATCACGGCTGCTGACACTCCACACACACTGGTGACATCACGGCTGCTGACACTCGCCCGCACCTGACATCACATCTGCTGACGCGCCCCCCACACATGACGTCCTAGAGTGTGTTTTGCCTAAGAGACACATTACACTACCAAGGTCGTGTATGTGGGCGAGGTCACGCCACGTATTGACGACCCTCGAGTATGATGACAACGAGTGTCAGGTCTTAGAGTCCAGGACCGTCATGACCCATAGGGTCGTACTGTCGTACTCAAGAGTCACATACACTCGCCCGTAAGTGCTTGGATAGATGGAGTGAATACAGAGTGATGAGGATGGGAGGAGGGGGTGGTGGGGAGGGGGGGATGGTTGGGGGGGATTTTAGCTTCGACTGGTGTGTGTGTGACCACATCGATCCGTCGTGCTGTGTGACAGGGAGCACCGATGACGTAGATTACGCAGGGATGAAAGCAAGGTGAGAGACAGGGAAGATGTTGTGCAGCAAGAATAGCAGGTAGGAACGAAAGGGGTAAGTCGAATGGAGAAATGTCGGTTCCAGAGAAGATTTAGGAAGCTCAAGAGATTATGTCTTGGGAAGGAAGGTGGGGACACAGGGTGTTAACCTCCCACACTCTATGCACATATGGGTAACACACACACACACACACACACACACACACACACACACACACAAACACACATATCAGGAGAATAGTACAGGAGACAAACTGTCTGCTGGCAAAGATTGGATCACCTTTCAACTGTTGGGATTAGAAGATATTTAGCAAGCTGTTTATGTCCTACATAAGACCAGAACTAGACTATGCTTTTCAGGTTTGGTCACCGTACCTAAAGAAGCCCAAAAAGATGAGAGAGAGAAGGTGTAAAGGAGGGCAGCAAAGATGGTCCCAGAATTAAGAGGGGTGAGTTACTGAGAAAGATTAGAAGCCTTAGACTTGTCCACCGTGTAATCAAGAAGAGGAAGAGTGAGGGGCGACTTGATCACAACCTTCGAGTTTTAAGCCAAACTGATGATGTATGCAGTGAACACTTTTTCCAAAGAGGTTGGAAGAATACCGCTTGAGGACATAACATGAAATTAAGCGAGAAAGTTGTACTTTTTTGGTGTGAAGACGGTGAATGAATGGAATAAAGAGAATGATAATATTGTGAACGCGGAGAGTATATACGAATGTTTAAAAACTTGTATGGTAGCAGATTGAAGTTAAGAGTATAGAAATCACGACTAGTACAGTACAAATAGATGATTACATACAAACACAATATACAGATATACAGACACACATCGTCTCATCTACGCACATACGCACGCGCGTGCGTGGGGACGTACGTATAGAAACGCCCACACACGCATTCGCAGGGCCATAAAGAATGGTAACGGGTCTTCACTCCACATAGCTTGTGTAGCGGAACACTGCCAGACGCCATGTGTGTGTGTGTGTGTGTGTGGGATTACTATTTATGTGTTACGGGGAGAGAGTCTTCAACGGGTGTTGCTCCGTACCTTAACCCTGCGTATGTACCATGTCTTAATCTGTTGTATATACGCAGGCATATGAACATCCCAGATTACACCAGGTACCCACTCACCGACCATACCTTTAAAGAGGAGGATGAACAGCTTGGTTGACTGTGAGCCGGCTGCTCTATCCGATGCTCGAGCCCTGGCTCGTTAGACTGGTGGGTCGTAACACTAACCACAACATTATAGAGATTTTTATAATTACCTCTTTGTACTGAGCGGGGAGGGAGTTCTACTCTCACAGGCCCCATCTCTTGAACTTCCTCAACTATCATACAACTTTTTAAACTGTGTGTGCTGTCCACATTCACAGTCTCATATTTTAGTTTATTCCATTCACCCACTACCCTTATACTATTAGAGTATTTCTTTACATCTTTTCTATGAAATTTTATGATAAAATTCGTGTTACGGCCTCCTGTTGTTCTGTCCTTACATTTATTGAAGAACTGTTTACTGTCTCCCTCACTAAGCTGGTGTAATAATTTAAACGTTGTAATTAAGTCACCCTTTACTGTTCTCTTTTCCATAGTTGACATATTTAAGGCTTCCAGCCTTTCCCAGCAACTCGGCTTTCTTGATTCTGTCACCATCTTTGTTGTCCTCCTTTTGGACTTTCTCTATCAGTCCTTTGTGCATCTTTAAGTTTGGTGAGCAAACTTGTGGCCTCTTATAGGATAAGAACAGTTTACTGAAAATTTCCATAAACATATACTCGAATGCTACTCTAATATCTTCACAGCAGACGGTCAATTTCCTTTAGTGTTGTTCTCCTAAATGTGGAAATCTGGCAACAGGATAGGGAGGACGTCAGCTCACAGTTCCCTCGTACACAGATTCCCGAAGCTTATTTCTTGGTAGTTGATATTCATATCGAGACCTTTCGTTCTGTCTCATCCTCATCACTTGACATTTACTCGGGTCGAATTTCATCAACCATGTATCAGCTTAGGAGCTTGTCCAGGACCCCTTGTAGGTTAATGCAATCCTCTTCGGTCTCCTCACGACCTTGACATCCTCCGCGAACGTGTTCAGGTAGGAATCCAGTCTTTCTGGCGAGTCATTTACATAAATCCAGAAAAACAATGGTCACAGGACAGACCCCTGCGGCACGCCTCCGGTGACCTCAACCCATTTCAAGAAAGCTCCCTGACGTGCGTCCTTTTGTTCCCCTCCACTACGATAATCTTATCCATCAAGGTAGTGTTCCCCTTATTATAACCTGAAGATCCAGCTTCTTGACCAACCCCCTACATGTGTGTGTGTGTGTGTGTGTGTGTGCGTGTTCAGTGCGTCACTGAGATCCATATCAAGCGGTTAGACGTCAGTGATATCAAATGTAAAACAAGCGTATGTCAACTTCATTTATAGTCTTTGTGAATGGTCATTAAGATCTCTCGAGATGAAACGAAGAAATTCTTAAATACCTTTAGATCCTGCACAAAAAAAAAATCTTCAGTCTTGAAACTTCAAGACCGACTTATTAAAAATCTAGTGAAATCGGAAGCGAGCAAAAAGGAAAGTGCTTTATATACTCTTCACAATACAGAAAATAAAGTGATTTATTAAGAACATCAGAAACTGTCAGAACCTGATATACCATGAATTAAATCGATACTGAACAAGACAAAAATGTCATCACAAGCAGTTTTTAAGCCTCACATCACAGCCTATCTCAAAACCATAAAATCTTCTATTGACCGGAATGAGAATTTTTTAACGGGTGTCTGATAAAATGATTTTGAATGCAAATGAAACGAAGCTTCTCTAGAGAGCAACTATGCTAAAGAGAGCACATCTGTTGGCTGTAAACATTAACTTAAAAAGACACATTTATAAAGAAAAGAAAATATCATAGTTTAACTATAAGAACATCAAACCGAAGTCATATTATATATTATATACGCAAGGAAGGAGACATCAAAAGCTGTTTCGAAGTTGCCAGCTCTTAGCACTTAAAAGCCTACCTCAGCCTAAGCGAAAAGGACTCCCAAAAGCCATTTAAAACAGGATTGCTGCGGACTGTTTGGACGAACAATAAACCTCTCATTATAACCTAGCAAAAATTACTTCAAAAACCATTTAGACCGCTGGGTTATGGTGGACATTTAGGTTATGAGAGCGCGGCCAACGAGGTTTCAGAAGAGCGGGCCACCCCATCAGAGTATGGAGTGAGAGCGTATTTGGGAACAGGGCCAGGGGCAGCGGAGCGAGCCACCAGCCTCTCCCACGCTCTCCCACAAGAAGAGAGGAGCGCAGTGGGGTGTTCATGCAACCCGAGGTGACAGTTGACTGGTGCATGGTGGCCACGACAGCCCTCCATCTTACCTCCCCCTCCCACACAAGTTGCAACCTCACACCATATGGCTACTCCCGATTCCCGCCTCATCGCCCTCTCCTGTTGTTCTCATCGTTGGCGTCAACGCTGAACTCAATTCATGGCGGGAGACGCAAAACATATCGTAATGCCTCACTGGGTGAAGCCGGGATAGACGATAAGAAAAAGAAAAAAAATAACATAAGAGAGCCGGCAACGGCAGATCAAAGTATAGAATGAAGCCGAAATGAAAACAAACCGTGCGAAGCTAGGAACATTGAGATCTAATCAACGGGTGGCGCATGCCTCCCTGCCCTCGTACACACTTCTGTTGGCCTCCTATTTTTACTGTCTTATCACCCTCTCTATAACATTCGTCATAACTGACGATTAACTCGTAGAATATATTATTTCAGCTCAGACTGGGATCAGATTAAAGTCTGTGACCGCAACTTCTTAGTAAAGGACGATAGGGAAAACTTACACACCTGCGGTTTATTTTTTCGCCTCTTCGGACGCCAACACAAGGCCGTTGTCTATGCACACCGTTTAATACAACCCTTGTCGCACACGTCATGGGCATTAAGAATTAAACGAAAGACACAAGAAAGATTCAATATATGATCTCTCTTGAAAACTCTGTATCAAGTATCAATAAGGAACTCCTTCCTTCATCGATCGCCGCTCGGAGGACAATAAGCGGGGTGAAGTAGTAGTAAGACACCCAGACATTTAATTGGTTCTCAATGGCGGCAACCACGTGACCGAAGAGCTACGTTCCCTTGTCTCTTCCCGCCGTACTTATGGTCCTTCTGTTGTTGTTATGTAACACGGGGGAGGAGAGAGAGAGGCTTGACTGCATGTTTAATAGCTTAGGGTACGTTTCGTCCGCGTCATTTTATAGAGAAAAAAAAAGTACTCTTACCTGTCGTCGTTGTGGCGTTATTTCTACCATATGTTGTTGGTAGATGGATTTAAAGAGCGAACGTTGAGGCAGCAATGCTTTTAGGGTATGTAAATAAAAACATATACATATGTAAAGGTCATGATGTGTCATCGGAATGCTGACGACGAAAGTCAAGGGACGTTGAGGAGGTGTTGAGAATTCTTTATGCCACGTAGTTGAAGGTCGGCTAGGATGGTCCCCTGAGAACCACGTGGCGGATATTGTGTTGTGGTTTTTGTGAGGCCGATAATGAAGTGTCAGGGAGGTTAACTAACCCATAGTGAGTGATGCCCGAGTTCTGCACAGAGTTGACTGACTTACAACTGTTGGTGGTTAGCCTGCCCCTTGGAGAAGGGTGTACGACTAATAGGGGCGAGATGCGAGAGGGAAGGGATGCGAGGGAGGAAGGTAGAGAGCGGTGGCAAGCGAGGGAAAGAAGAGGAGAGGAGGAAGGAGAACGGTCGGGAGGAAGGGAGGGAGAGAGAGAGAGAGACGAGGAGAAAGGAAGAGAGCGGAGGGGACTCATACAAAAGATGACAAAAGACGAGAGAGATGAGAAGGGGAAGTAGATATTAAAGTGCTTTGTTGTGGGTATATTCCCGTCACTCACCTCTCGTCTTGGTTCTAATGAGAAGCTCTTGAACACTCGTTGGTCGACGGGAGCAATGAATGCTCACACGAGTGTCTCAGTTGTGTTGAGTGGCTGTATCAAGGTGCAACCTGGAACACAGTAGCCTAGTCCTAGGTTAGAGATTGCAACTGCCCTTAACTAAGCTTTCATAGGCTCGGTGCCTAACCTCACAGGACTGACGATTCACAAGGTTGCGAAGCGTCACTTCTGATGTGAGTGTCATAGGTGGATGATGTAGATGTGGGTCTATCATGGGTGGATGATGTAGATGTGGGTCTATCATGGGTGGATGATGTAGATGTGGGTCTGTCATGGGTGGATGGTGTAGATGTGGGTCTGTCATGGGTGGATGGTGTAGATGTGGATCTGCCATGGGTGGATGGTGTAGCTGTGGGTCTGTCGGAGGTAGATGTGGATGTAAGCACAAAGGATATAGTTAAGTACAGTGTTCCCCTCTTGGTTTCAGTGGTGCCAACTTTAAACATGACAACGCTCCCCATGAGCAAGGTGGTACATTTCTTAAGAAAGGCGGTTAAACTGTTGGGTATAATGGCGTGACCTTTGACCACACCCCGTAAAGGTTAGGCAAGGCCATCTTACCCATGGGTCATAACGTTGTGCCTTAGGTCTTAAAACTGATAGCACTGTAGATGCCAACACATGAAAATGACTGCGTCGAACGAAAGTGATCTTCATGCTCAAATTCTCTCTCTCTCTCTCTCTCTCTCTCTCTCTCCATGGTTTCCGGCAAGACAAAATAGCTCTCAGCAAACACTTCACCAGAAAGTACCCAAACAAGTATGACAATTACCGAGTGGCAACAATCTGTACGATTTACCATTGACCAAACCTCATGATAACTATGTCCAACAGGAAGACTGTTGGTCTTGTTTCCTCGTATCAGACTGATTAAATATGTAGTTACAAGGTCAGGAGGCAAAGCTATTAGCGTTCCTTATCGGAGGTAGGTAAGGTATACGCCGTTTACTACTGTTCGTACCCAATATGACTCTCGTCTTCCTTAAAATTATATACAGTTTCCTTCAGATTTTTTTTTATTGGTAATATCTTTGTTCAGCACACAATGACCTAACGCCTTGACCTGACCTTTAAAGTTTAGGTCAAAGGCTAGGCCTGATATCATACCCAAGGATTGTAAATCGTGAGTTAGTTTGATCGTTGGGTCATGTGTTCTTCACACTATCTCTGTTAACATCTGCATCTTTCCCACGCTGTGTCTAATCTTTAATAGCCTTCCCCCGGTCACCTCGTGTCCAGTGGACCCATGGAAACATCTCCTAACATATCCAAATCAGTCATAACGTTACTCAGACCAAATATAACCTAGTTCAACAATGATAGCATACGCGACTATAATAAAAATAAACTTACTGATAATAACCTCATCGTACCAAATCAAACCCTAATGTAACGTAACCTATCGGACGAGATCTAAGCTAACCAAACGACTCAAGCAACCTAACCTGAGCAAACAACCAAAACAAACCTAGCCTATATAATCTAACCAAAGCAAATCACACCTAACGTTGTTTCAAACCCATCTCATATTTCCTTTCGTCACACTTTGTTTTTGTTTTTATATAACTCGTTTGTTGGTCATGTATTATCACTTTTTGTTACATGTCAGAACTGAGTTTTACATGTGATATTTCCTTAATACTGTTTTGAAGTTCACTTTTTTTTCCTTGTTGCATAACCCAGAAGTGAGAGGCGCCCATTTTGTGACTGTTCTGGCTTTTAAGGTACTGCAATACTTTTACCAATATCTCCTTCATATAGTACGACAGTCAGTTTAAACATGTCATGAAACACCATTGTAAAAGGTCAGGTCAAAGGCTAGGCCGTCATACTCATCGGTAGCACTGTTGTGCTTAAGGGTCGTACCGTTGTGCTAAAAGGTAGTTCCTTTGTGTTTAAGGTGGTTGATTGCCTGAATGGTCCAGGGTGGTTCTTCGTGGACCAGAATGAACCAATATGATGTATCATCAGTGACGAGAATGGACCAGATGTACCCACAGTGACCGGGATACACCAGTGCGATGGAACAACAGGCCGGAATGGACCAGCATGAAACACGTTGGACTGGTGTGGACGGACCGCCGCCAAGAATCGACATGGGCTGTAATCAAGTACCAGCACCAACAACTAGTAGAGTATCTATCAAACAAGGACATGTGTGGACCAATAAGGACCAACAAAGACCATAAGGACCAACAAGGACTATATTGAACCAAGAAGGACCATCAAAGACCAGAATGGACCACCAAGGGCTAAAATAGACCACCAAGGCTTAGAATGTCCCACCAAAAACAGCCCAGGACCGGCACAGACTGCCACTGTGGACATGAATTGATTACGCTGGGCCAAAATGAACCACTAGGAACTAAGCCGAACCATCAACGACTAGGGAGCGAGTATCAAGAGACTAGGTTGGTCACCAAGTACCATTATGTACTCTCAGAGATATGCACAGACCAAAGAAGACCAATTAAGACCAGGAAGGACCAAAATTGGTCAACGGAACCCATGATAGGACAGATAAAGACCATTGTAATACAATAGGGACTATTTTAAGATTGCCAAGGGCCACTTTGGATCCCAAGGACCATGATGAACTACGATAGGCCGGTTCGGACCACAAGGACCATGGTGAAAAACGACGAGGTCAGGTTGGACAAGGTCCATGGTGAACTACCATGGGCCAGTCAAGAACCATGGCGAACTACCATGGACCAGCGTATATCATAAAGCCCATAGTGAACTACCAATATCTAGGCTGGACCAGTGAGCACTACTAACACGAGGCCTATGGACCCGGTCGTGGACCCTCAGAACACGAGCCTAACCGTCGGTTAGGCCTATAGGAAGCCCAGGTTGCTACGGATACAGATATATCATGCTCATAATTACAAATGCCTAATTAATCCACTTAGCATAACGTCTGACCATCATCAAATATGTATAAAAAGCGCAGCAATTAACTTTAATCTCAAGAGCAAACTGAGGAAAAATAGGATATCTCCGCAAAACCCGTCCTGCATATCAATAACAAGGAATGTTGCGCGTCAGATATCAGTTTTACAGAAATAGATCTCCATTGTAATCAAACCTTTACAAATGTCCTGAAACACTACAAATGATACTCGATAAACGCGAAAATAATGGACGGAGTGAGAGAGTATGTTGTGAGAGAGAGAGAGGAGAGAGGTTAGAGAGCGGGGAAGCCCTCACCGGTCTCCCTCCCCCCTCCCCCAAACCTTTGCCAAACGTTATATCTGCCACACATGTTCCCTTCTCCCTCTGTCCTCCAAGAAGAAACGTTTTCCTTGCTTGCTGGGGGTGCGGGGGGATTGGCGTGGGGGACGCGGAACAAGCAAACCGCGCCATTAACTTCAAAAGAAATACTCAATTCTTATAATTAAGGTTAGGCTTCCTTTGTTCTCTCTGAGTTGACGGATGTGTCGGGGTGTGGGGCGGCGGCCATGCTAGCAGCTTTAGCCCAACATATTACTCCGGAGAGGAGCACTGAGGTTAAGCTGTGTTGATATGGTGGCCATAATACAACGTTAGCAATGTCATTCTGCAATATATCACTAACATCACATGCACGTTGAGCCGCCCTGCAGCCCAGGCAAAAATTTACCACAGATGTGCCTCAGCCTGGCGTGGCCGGGCAACGTGATTGGCTCGCGGATAGAACGGATGAGGTGCGATTGGTGGAGCAAGAAAGAGGAAGTGTTCTGAGTGGCTAGAATGTGAACCGGGGTGACGCGCCGACCAATGGGATCCTCGGCGTCCCCAGAGTCCATTGTTACCAGTTTGGAGAGATAAAATTATAGACCTTAATAACCCTTTCTCTCACCTTGCAGACCCATTTGAATATATACTGTATATTATACTAATGCATTGTAGTAGTACAGTCGGTGTCCGAAGCTCAGAAGGGCAGAAATGGGTGGAGGAGAGGTGAAAATACCTGAAGACAGGGATGTTTTGCGGGCGCGTGGTGGCAGCGTTGTCATGGCCAGAGCCTGACGTGAGTCCCGCTGTTGTTGAGTCTCCACCATGGCCGCCGCCGCTATGAAAGACCCGAGGACTTTCTTTACACAGGGCACAGCTGCTCAATTTGCCTATGTGTACAACTTATACGAGGAGGCGGTGAAACTGAAGGCGGAGCAGAAGAATAAGAAGCCCGAGGAGTTCCTCAAGCTGGACAAATGGTAAGCCGGGAGGAGAGAGAAGTTAGCATGTCATTGAACCTTACTTTGTGTTGGCTGGCCAGCCTCGGCCTCCCGTGAGAGAGGGAGAAACGTCAGTGTTTTTGTATTTCCCGCCCGCTGGAGGCCGCGGGTGGCGTGTGTGGTGGATGATGTGATAGTGACAAACATAATTGTGGTGTAGTACCGCCCGCACGCCCACGGGGCCGCCCATGGCCGCCCGCAGACCGTCACAGACTTGGCAACGTCGCGCACCCCGCAACCCACCGAATTTATTTATTTATTTCCTTCACAAGTTTATTGTTTTTAGTATTTTTTGATGAAGCGGTAGTGTGGGCCACGTGTTGACTGGCACGTGGCAGGGGCGCGGGCGTGAGGGTGGTGGGGGAGGGGGGGTGTGGGCGGCTGAGATGTGAGGACGGTGGTGGTGGAGGGGGGGTGGGAGCACGCGGCACGCGGCCACCTCGGCTGCTGTGTCCACCCACTGTGCTGCTGTTGATGCTGAGGCACCCACACCTGCTGTGACATCTGTCACATCCATTCCTCTTGCCTGATAACGGCCGTGGCTACTCTGAAGTGGCTGAAGATTAACATTTTTGGCCTCTGATGCTTGTGTTTCGTGTCTTACGTATTTTCTAGTGATTTACTTGTTCGTTATTGATAGGGTTATAGTAATTGTTGCTGTTACTGTCATGAAGTATACTTTGATATAGGTGTTGATGCTGGTGGTACTTGACAACATCAACGTTAATACGGTTCCGTGGTGTTGCTTACAGCTGTTCAGCATCCCTGGATTTAGTATAGTTTTGTGTGAAAATGCCTAATCATATTTCTTGAGTCTATTGCTCTAAAGTAATGGTTACTGTTTATTGCATTGGTTATAACCTTATCATAGCTCATAGTTTGTTGATATGTAAATAAAGATGCCATTGATTTTATTGCTTACACCAATGGTTATGCAAACTTTTTATGTGCTTGTTATAATCACCTGTTCAGCTGTAGAAGCTTTTAATGTTTAAGCTGGTGTTAAAAGTTTTCTGGCCGTTGGTGGTATTTAGTCACATGCCCTCATTGACACCTCATATGCTGTTAATTACTTTTTGTAGTTTATACTTCTCAATTTGCAGTTATTACTGCTCTTGTCATTTTTTCCCTTCTCCCCATGAATGACTCATGTGGTGGAACTATCTTTCTTTGCTGTCATTTCTGTAGCTGCAGCTGTCTTTTAAGATGTTGCATGAGTGCAGCTCTATATGTCTGGTGTGTCTCTTGACTGGCTGATTGGTGTGTGTTTAACAGCTTTCACTGATATTAGATTACTGATGCATTGCTTAGAAGAGATCTGCTACTTGGTAATTAACCGTGGTACTTGTTGAGTCAAGTAATTACTATTGATCATTCTTGCCGAGGGGATTTTTTTTATTGGTGGTCATGATATCACTTATGGCATACATTGCATTTGTTTTGATTACACAAGTAGGTAGAATACTTGACAAACTTGGATGAAATAATATTTCAGCTTCAAAGACAAGTATTGTGGAGACATAGTCTTTTTGAATACATGTTTGTTGTTAGTGTATAAATACTCAATGGAATTGCTTACTTTTGTCAAAGTATTGAAGAATCTTTATATAGATTACACATTGTTTTATAGCCAGATGTTAGTGCTTTTGTGGTGTAAACTATTTTGTTAAATCTTTTGGTTAGAATTAAGGTAAAAGACTTCAGTATGTTTTCATCCATTTCAGTACAGCTCACACTAAAGTTCCTTTTTGAGTGCATTTATTTTTTTTTTTTTCATGAAGAGTGTTTGGTTCTCTGCATGCCTTTCATTGGTCATAACTCCACATGAATGCTTATAACTCAGCCTGTGATTTGCCTTGCTCTTAAAAGATAGTTTGGAGCATATGTACAGTGGAATTAGACAATTTCACATCATGATGCTGGTGGGTATGTAGTATGGGTGAATTTTCTACACTGTAATAGACGAATTTCTTTCATTAGTTAAACACTTTAACCCAGGTCCACATTTGTGTATATGGGTGAAAAGTGTAAGGTATTCAAGGGTGCAAAGGTATTTGTCTTTCAGTCAAAAAAATAGCCAAAACATTCAAGATTATTTTTCTTTTAATTATATTTGCTTATTTTTACCATGTATTTAGGTTATTTTGGTGATACATTAGAAACTACATATTTGATTTTTGTAGTGTATTGATTATTAGTGTTCTTTGTCTGATTATGCTTTATGGTCATTCTTTTTACATGTTAGGAACTGCAACTGTACAGTGGTAATCCATTGGTACAGCATCATGAATCAAGAGTTTGGTGTCTGATTTTGGGAGAGGTGTGAGAGAATGAAGTTGAGAGTTAATGTGGATAAAAGTAAGGTCATTGAGTTTAGCAGTGAAAAGGAACAGGTTGGTTGGAGTGTGAGTTTGACTGGAGGAAACCTGCAGGAAGTGAATGTGGACGTGGCAGAGGATGGAACCATAAGAGCTGAAGTAAGCCATAGGGAGAGTGAGTGGGCTAAGGCCTTGTACGCAGTTTTTCAATTTAGGAATGTAAGGAAAGAGTTCACTGTTTTTGGTGGAATAGCAGTCCTAACAGTGTTGCATGGATGTGTGTTGCAGTATTTTGTTAAAAAAAAGTACAGAAAAGGTTGTATGTGTTTGGAATTAAGAGCTTAATAACACTTTGTAGTGTGAGGAGCGTTAAGAAATTGTGTAAAGGTGTGGATGCAAGAAGTGTATGTTTGAGAAAGCTGAAGTGTTTACAGAAATGGTGTGGACATGTGGAGAGGATATCTAAGAAGATATGGAGGTCAAAAGTGGAGGGAATAAGAAAAGGGGGAACCTAGGAGGAGATGGAAGAATGGAGGGAAAGATGCTTTGAGTATTTGGTGCCTGAACATGCTGGAAGGCATGAGGCGAGCAAGGGATCAAGTGAAAGAGACAACGCAGAAGTATAGTGGTGAGCTATAGAAGTGTGAAAACACAAGAAGTCAGGATAGTTGGAATATAAATGAGGTAGTGGTGAAGGAATTGCTTTATGAAGCCTTATTTGAAATTGAATATAGACTTGGATTACTTGACTTGGTTGGCCGGCAAGTTTAACAGTATGGGGAACTTGGTATGTGAAAGATTTTTATAGTTGGTACCTTAGTAAAGCATTATGGCTGCTCTTGTGGCTTGTAATGTGATTTACTCTCATTGTTGGGTATAGCTAACCTGACAAGTTGTTTCATAATCATGAACCAAAAGAGGAAGATGAACTGATTTTTTTAATTGATGATGAAGCTCATGAAAACACAGGCAGTCTGTAAGTTAACGAAGATTCCAGAAAAGCTGTTGGGCAGTGTGAGTAGATGACTAGAGATGTGATAGAAACCATTACAAGGCAGTACATCAATAGAAGTAATTAATGATTGTTAATTGAAGCACTTATTGAACTTAGATTCATAATTTTTGTTGTAGTTTGATGTTAAGAAAGATACAATTAATTTTGGTTTTCCTATCAGGTACCAGAATGAGCTCCCTAAAAAGATAAAGGCAAGAGGGAAGGAGGCCCACCTCACTCATGAAGAACTTTGTCTTTGTATGAAATGGAAACTCTCTGTAAGTTATGCTTAAAATTTTGTTTTATAACCAGTAATTATTTTTCCAAGAACTTTTTACTCTTAACATTGTTTGCAGAGGAAGCAAGTAAGGACACAGATAAGTGGACTCTTTTACCATGTCAACCCAGTTAATGGGAATCCCAGATGGAATGGACATTAGATGAATATGTTTTTCACTTTTTTTTTTATAAACAAATTCTCCATTTCCTGCCTGAGCAAGGTATTAGTGTCGAGCATGAATGAGCCTTAGAGGGGGAGAATCCTCATTTTGGCCCCCATCTCTGTTCCTTCATTTGGAAAAGTAAAACAGGAGGGGAGGATTTTGCTGTTGCCTTTACAACGTACAAGGAATATGTGGGAAGTATTCTTTTCTCCCTATCCCCTTGATAATGGTTTGGACATAGGGAGAGAATGAGTGAGGAAAGATTGACAAAGAGGATATATGTGTCAGAGGTGAAGGGAAGGAGAAGTGGGAGACCTGATTGGAGGTGGAAGGATGGAGTGAAAAAGATTTTGAGTGATTGGGGCCTGAACATACAGGAGGGTGAAAGGTGTGCAAGGAATAGGGTGAATTGGAACGATTTGGTATACTGGGGTCGACATGCTGTCAATGGATTGAGAACCAGGGCATGTTAAGCGCCTGGGGTAAACTGTGGAAAGTTCTGTGGGGCCTGGGTGTGGAAAGGGAGCTGTGGTTTTGGTGCATTACACATGACAGGTAGAGACTGAGTGTGAATGAATGTGGCCTTTGTTGTCTTTTCCTGTAAAACCTCGCGTGCGTGCGGGGGGAGGGGTTGCCATTTCATGTGTGGCGGGGTGGCGGTGGGAATGGATGAAGGCAGCATGTATGAATATGTAAATGTGTATATGTCTGTGTATGTATATGTATTTATACTTTGAAATGTATAGGTATGTATATGTGTGTGTGTGAAGGCGTTTATGTATATACATGTGTATGTTGGTGGGTTGGGCCATGCAGGAAGGTGAAAGGCATGCACGGAACAGTGAATTGGAATGATGTGGTATACCGGGGTCGACGTGCTGTCAGTGGATTGAACCAGGGCATGTGAACGTCTTGGGTAAACCATGGAAAGTTTTGTGGGGCCTGGATGTGGAAAGGGAGCTGTGGTTTTGGTGCATTATACATGACAGCTATAGACTGAGTGTGAATGAATGTGGCCTTTGTTGTCTTTTCTTTGTGCTACCTCATGCGCATGCGGGGGGAGGTGGTTGTCATTTCATGTGTGGTGGGGTGGTGATGGGAATGAATAAAGGCAGCAAGTATGAATTATGTACATGTGTATATGTTTATATGTCTTATGTATTTATATGTATACATTGAAATGTATTCCTTGCATTTCGTAGAAGGTGACTGGAAGGGGAGGGAGCTGGGGGCTGGAAATCCCCTCCTTTTTAATTTTCCAAAATTGTCAAATTGACTTAGAGATTTGAAAGTAGTAATTGTTCTCCCTTTACTTTTTTAATGGTTTGGAAATTAAAGCATAGATCTTCTCCCTGCGACTCATGCTCTGGTTTTTAGACATCATCTCTGTTTTCATCCTCTGGACCATCTCAGTTATATGTTAAGTCTGTTGATGTGACTTGAAGTGCATATTTTCATTTAGATTTAATGTAAATTTTGAAAAGCTCCAGAATTTCCCATGTCCATATATTTGAATGCTGTTTTGATACTGACTGGTAGATAATATTGCTTAGGAAGTCAGTCACCTGTTATCATGGTGTTTTTCACCCATACTTAGGTAGCTGTTTCCTTTTAGATTATTGTTAACTGTTAGCCTTCTCTCATGCTTTCATTTTAGTGTCACATATAAGTGCATTGCAAGAGTCTTTGTTTGATGAATTTGATATCAGTATTTTTAGCCATGTTTTGAGTATAGCAGACTGTTCAGATTCCCTCTTCTTAAGTATAAGTAACCTATAACGTCTTAATCTCAGCCAAAGGGTTAGATTTTAAAGATAGCCGAGTTGGGTGAAAGAGAAGAATTTTGTTATGTGTAGGCATAAAAAACTTAGTGAGAGGTAAAGTTCATCTCTTATGGGTAAGGATTAATCCAGCCCCAAATTAACTGCTTGAAGTTATGTAAATGTAGGACTGATACTCTTTTAACACAGTCCTAAAAAATGTAAGTGGAACACCATACTTTGTGTGCAGCCATGGAATTTCAGATTTCTGTTCCATGGAAGAATATGGAGGAGAAGGTTTATTTGTATGTCCAAACTCTTTCAACCCATCCATTCTTAACCAGACTGAAAAATTTCTCTTTCCCATCTTGGAAAGTATTAGCAACCTTTGAAGTGCTTAAAAAGGAGTGAAACATTCAGTGCATCACAGTCACAGCCATTAAACCAAGTGTGTCTTGGATACTTAAACTTTGGTATGTTATTTAATATTTAAGTCTTGGTGCAACAGATATTTTGTGACCTGAAGTGTCATCCTCCAGTTGTATCCTCTGCTAATGTCATATATAAAATCTCTTCTTGGTCTCTTGATATGTTCAAATTTGTTAGCAGGATACAGTAGTATTGGGGCCTTGTTGATATGTGTATTTTGTCTTCCCCCATGATTTACTCTGGGTAATTAAGCCTTGAAAGTCTCTCTGCTGTTTTGGAGTTGCTTGTGACACCTGGCCTCAGATCATAGCTTTAGTCAGTAAGTGGACCACCGATTCTTTCAGATAAAGGTGGGAAGTTCAGACCATTCACTTTTTGTGATTAGAACTCTGCAGTGTTACTTTCTCAAAAGCTGGACAGACTAATAAAGCTTGTAATAGAAAGGAAGCAGCTTCAACCATGGCTTTCATAGAAAAGATTTGATATGACTAGAAGAATGAAGAAATTATTCAGAACTCTTCAGATGTTTGAAAGTTATTGGAAGAGATAATGAAGAAGGAAGATTTGATTTGATGTTCAGGGAAAGAAGGGTGTATCTTACTAGTCAGTCTCTGAGTGGTCTGTAGGTTTAGCATCTTAGTGGATATTTGAGATCAAAATGACTCCATTGTTAATGGTTTTTGCTTGGTCCTTCCTCTTTCATGTGTGTATGCTACTTATTGCTCATGAGATTTAGTTGCAATGGGGGAAAGTGAGCTTAGTTAAAAGTATGAGAAAGATTGTGTCCTTAAGGGGATAGAATTAGTGTATAGGTACTAATTGTGGAGGCTTAAGAGGTAAAAAAGACACTGTTTGTCGGAAAAGTAGTTGTGACAGTCAGGTACTCATGTTGGATGTTTAATTATTTGTTCCAGATTGGTAAGGATGGTAATAGAAGGGCTTAAATTCCCCTGGAATCATATGAAGTAGAGCCTTACTAATCCTTGTGGTGTACTTTGAAATTCCTGCATAAGGGATTTTAGTGCATTGATGTAAAGCCTGGAGTGCTTTGTGGCAGGTGGTTTAGCAATGGAAATTTCTTAGAATTGGCAGAATTAGGGGGTATATATGAAAAATAATTAAAAGTTGTAGAAGACAGAAAAATTCTGAGGCAGTCTTTCAAAACGGAGGAGACTCAGGATCCATAAGGCAAGCAGTTGTTTGTTGTTTGAGATTAAGTCTCCCTATAACTCAGGAGGTGGGGGCCCACCGGTGGTGAGGGACCTAAGCACTGAGCCTTGGGGGTTGGGCTTGTTACCCCACTTGGCCCCCATGAGAGCCAGGCTCCTTGTGATAAGGCAAGCAGGTGACATTGTACCTCAAAACACAGTGCCCTCCTTTGGAGTGGAAATGAATTACAAAATGTAATTGGACAAGTGGTGTTGGACATTAAGTGTACAGATGTAGAAATGAATTGATAAAAGTGGCATAATTCAAGTCTTGTCAGCTACTAATGGTAAACTTTTACTGTTGCAAGGTTTTGAGGACCTCATTATTAGGAAGTGAAGAAATGGAAACATCTTATGATACTTGACAGAATAGAGCACTGTCTTTTTTCAGAATGGAAAAAGCTTGTATGATGACCTTAATCTACGTGAACATAGCAGAACAGTTGCCTGTAGCATAAAAATGGAAAGACTTGAGTTTTGGGACCTTCAGGTACTGATACTCTCTGGAATAAGATACTGCTATGTTGACATTAGTTATGAGGGTATGAAAAATTGGAAAATTAGAATTTCCAAAAATCTGTTATATCCAATAGTGATAATTTTAAGAACCTGAGCCACTGAGAAAGACTAAGATCACCTTGCTTCTCTAGAGTATTAATGGGAAAGAAACCATAAATTGTAATTTACACTTCATAGATTAAAGAAGCTGTGGTTTTAGATTTGCACCAAAATATGGTTGCCTATTGGCATGACGGGCATGCTAGAGTGTTAGATATTATCAATGAAATTAAAAGGTGCAGGAAGTACAGCAAAAGAAAACTGTGTTGATACGTCTGGTTCAGATTTGTTTAATGTATTGTCTGCTGAAATTTGAATTACTGCACAACAAAAGAAAACTGTGTTGATATGTCTGGTTCAAATTTGTTTAATGTATTGTCTGCAGAAATTTAAAAAGAGCCAGTACAAATACCTGTAAATTGCATCACCCATCAGTAGCCTGATAACCAAGGATCAACTTGACAGCTTGGTTAGAAGCTGACCTCCAAAGCCATCATAAGGCAAACAATAGAGTATAGTAGATGGAGATAAAGTTTTATCAGGCATGCGTTAAGAAATATCAGCTTCAATACTGTTTATAATGATAACATTGTCAGAGTTAGATGTGGATATATTTCTCAGATGACACCAGAGAAATTAAAATTATGGTATAAAAAGAATGTAAAAATGTAGACTGATATATGATAGGTCAAAAGAAAATTTAAAAGATAACTTATTAATGATCCAACTAGGAAAAAATTGTGAAGGAAGTAAATGTCAAAAAGTCTAGGAGTTCATAAATGAAGATCTAGAATTTGAGGGCTACATTGAAAAAACTGTACTTTTGAGTCAGTAATGAGGGATGAGATACTTCTGTATTGTATAGTCACAAGCCCAGCAGGCTGAAATTGATAAGTGGATAGAGATCAGATGAAAGACATGGACTAACATGAAAGATATGAACTTGAATTATACAGCATATAAAGAGGAAGAGAAAGATATATGGTAATTTGTATGCTGTATGGCATTTTCCTAAGACTAGAAATTAAACATGGGAAGAAACAAAGTAATTGAATTGGCACCTTTTTCTTGGAATATACCCCAAAAAATTGGTGTGTATGTAGTCTTTTTGTAGTAAGTTTTCAGATATTTTTTGCACAACTCGTTTGTAGATTTCCAAGTGATTTGTCTTTTTTTTTCTCCAAATATTTTTCAGCGTGGAAAATTTTCTCCCAGATTAAAGGATCTAATCCAGATGAACACTCCTCGACTCTGTATGACTGAAACAAAAAAAGCTTTCCGTGCTCTAATGAAGAAGGAGGACTTGCCATCTGCCATCCAAGCCTTATGTAATTTGAAAGGTGTTGGTCCTGCAATGGCCTCAAGTAAGTATGCCATATCTGAAGTGTGTTGTTTCATCTGGCCTTATATATGTTTATTTGTTAAATCATTACTCTGTTCATCAATATATCTTTCAATGTGTCTTTTCTTATCCAGACTGACGTTTCACAATAAGGAGCAAAATTTTGACTCATCTTTCTTGAAGCATGCACTTATAAGTGCTCTGACATTTTTTTTACATTATTTTTCTCAAACTCTTTGTCCTTTCTTCCTTTCTTGACAACTTTATGTCAAAGCTTTGCATTATCCAGTTTTTGCTCTAACAGAATAATTGTTTTTAGTTTCATGTAGTTTTTTATTTTAACATAGACACACGCAACATTACTGCACTTGTTTCCTTCTTAAGAACATCACCAGTATCTTAAGAACTGAAGGAGTCCCATAGAAGATAGGGAGAGCTCATGTATATATGAAAAGTTGGAAGAAGATTTTGAGTGCCCAGGGCCTGTATGTACAGATATATAGGTGAGACCTGGACATGCAGGAGGCTGTAGTTATGCATAAGGGGTGTACAGAAGTTGACATGCAGTCATTGAACATATGAAGCAGGCAGGGGGAACTATTGAAAGTCTGTGGGACCTGATTGTGGTTGGGTAGGCTATGGTTTGGGGCATTACAACAATTAGGAAATGAAAGTTAGTGAATGAGGCCTTTTTATTCATGTTTCAGGCACGCTTCACAAATGTGTGAAACAGCAAGCAAGTTTGAAATATTTTTTTTACATTTAAGAAAAAGTAAATTTGATGAATATGAAGCATTATTTTATAACTAGAAGGGGTTACGAGTCTTCAGCAGAGTTTGTACCGTAAAAGAACTGTTGGAAGTGGGAAACATTACTATCTGAGGTTTCACCATGTGGGAAGTAGAGGTATTTTTATTATAACTTTGGACATAAAGGTAAATCTGTTAGTGAAATTGGATGAGGTTTTCCAAGGCTCTTTTGATTTCAAGAAGCATTTCTTGTACTACAAAGGTTTTTGTAGGTTCTGTTCATTTTGTACCAGTTAAACCAAATTCTGCTATGTGGACTGAGGTAGGAAGTGGCAGGTGGTAGGCCTAACACGGTGACCTGTTAGCACAGGAAAGAACAGCACCTAAACAATTGTGTGACAGGTTCCTCTCACTTACTTGCTATCTCTCTAGTTGTATTATTTACTTTAATAGGCTGGAAACATGCTTCAGAGTGTCATTGATGCAGTGGGCTCCATTAGTTAAACATCGTTATTATGTCTGCTTTTCCTGCATCTTGTGTTAAAGATATTCTATATATTTGCAGCCATCCTGACGGCAGGCAATCCAGAATTGTGTGGCTTCATGGCAGATGAATGTCTGTTAGCAATTCCAGAAATTGAAGGCATCGACTATACCACAAAAGAGCTTCTCAACTTTGTGGAACAACTCAAAGCAGCTGCTAATAGGTTAAATAAAGAAGGTAAGAATCATTATTTTGCATTTGTGTGTAATTACCTATTACCCCATTGTGATTACCTTTTTGTGATGTATGTGTGAAGCCCCATTACGTGAACTTTTTGTACTATTTTACTTGTTTTTTAACATTCCATGCTGTCCTCATTCATATTTTCATCATTCATTTTACTGTTCATGTGTAGTTGTTTTCTTCTACTGTGCACCTTTTTGAACTTCTCCATGCTGTTTTCATTCACATTTTAATTATTCATTGTTTTCATCAGGTTTAATTTGATTGAAGACATTGTGTTCATGAATTAGCATGCCATACCTTGGTCCTTATTAGTTCTATTGTTGACTCGGATATGCTACTGCCATCTGGATTACCCTGAGGTTGTTGAACTTATGATTTCTCTGGATTTGGCAGGATATGCAGCAACTTTGTCTTAGGATTGCTGTTTACTGCACTTTAATTACACTTTCAAACCACATGTCTTGTATTGTATCCTAGAATATTTTCCAGGTACTATAAAATTGTGTCTTTATGTGGAAAGACAATAAAACTTGTTTCACTTTGATGTTGGAGTTGAGTGTTGACTTCTACTTGAACGAAAAGATACTTCCTGTTAACAGTGTTTTCTGACAATAAAAAAATGTATTTGTCTCTTTTATACAACTTGAAGTATGTTGCTTTTATTTCAGGCAGTGAAAATAAGTGGAACCCCCATAAGGTTGAGATGGCATTATGGGCACACTTTGTGGTGGCTGAATTGAAGAAGGAGCTTCTTGATGGTATGCCTGGAGGTGCTGCTGTGACTACTCCTTCCTCTACACAACAACCCACAGAGAATGGAGATTCGCAGACAGAGTCTCCTCAGAAGGCAAAAAATGTAAGTAGATTTGTCTTTTATAGTACTGGGTTTTTCTTCCTACTTAACTTCATCAGGCCAACAGAATTTTATTCATCAGTATCAGTCCTTTACAATTTATCAATATCAGTTGTTTTTTGGATGTTATGTATAATGCACTGAAAACAAAAGCCTCCCATCCACAACCAAATCCTACAGACTGTTGCATGACCCTTTACAACTTATCAATATCAGTTGTTTTCTGGATGTTATGTATAATGCACTGAAAACAAGAGCCTCCCATCCACAACCAAATCCCACAGGGTGTTGCATGACTTAACATGACCTCTTCATATACTGTGGTTGAAATATTTGCCGTGCATGCCTCTCTCTATATACCATATCAAATGAATTTATTATTCCATGCATGCATGCCTCTTACTCTCCTGTGTGTTCAGGACATGATACCTGAAAGCTTCTCTATCCCTCCATCTCCTTGGTCTACTAGTGGAAATAAAAGATGAACAAAACTACAGAAAGACTTGAATTAATATACTAATCCATAAAAGAGACCTTAAATGGAATTTAACTATAAAAGAAACTTAAGCAATTAAGTCTTGGGAAGATTAATGATAAATCTGTCTGTTCCTTCTTGGAAAGAAAACATCAAAGACTTAGGAATTAATGTAATTGTGTCTTGAATTTGAGGAGCATGTTGACGAGATAGTATTTTCAAGCTAGATAATGAGTTTCATGTTCATGAAAACTTTCACAGGAAGAGACAGAAGCTAATGATTAAAATTTTTAACAAATATGTAAGAAAGTAGATACTGTTGTGTTGTATGGTCCATCTAACCCTTTCACAACTGTTCCACCAAATTACCCTCCCTTAGGCTGCAAAAGTCTTGAATACTTTTTCCTACTGATTACTTGTATCTAATATTATTGAAGATTCTTGAGTATTTTTTCATATATTATTTGTATCTGATTTTGTTGAAGAAAGAACTTATGAAAGAAGTTTGTGTTCCTTTGTTATGTTGGTGTAGTAAATAATTTTGTATGGTTTGCAACTTTCTTATTGCTTTTTAGAGAATGGAAGACTAGGCAGGTGAGGTTTAGTTTGAACTGAAGCTGATGAATTGATTGTAGAGGGTAATTTTTTTTCAAATCTGGTGCCAGTTACTGCTCTGAAGGCATTTAGTTTTTATTGCGCTTGTGATGTTATTTGTATGGGGAGCGAATGTTGTGTTCCTTTTGTGGTTCCCTGAATGGTTGATGTTTTAATGATTAGGAGTGATTGCCCATTCAAGATGACTTGAGTTTGCGAGCTGGATGTGTGTCTTGTCTGGGGTTATCAGAGTGATTGAAGAGTACTGTGGAGATGAAGGCATTCTGTTCTGGCTAAGCCATGGTTGCAGTTGTGTCATGTAGTGCTAGATGTTTCTGTGTGCCTCTTTGGTGTCCAGGTGTTCTGATGTTTGTGAGGTCATCCGCATATAAAAGGACCTTCATGTTTTGGTTTGCTAGAGGTGAATTGGAGGTTGTGTAGGAAGAGATTGAAGGGAGTTGGAGAAAGAACTCTACTCCTTGGGAACTCCTTTTTAGAGTTTTGATTTAAAGTTGAAGCCATTGTGTGTGACTGATTTAGAGATGAAGCCTTTGTGTGTGACTGCCATGGTGGTTGGTTAGGAAAATGGCCACCCTTTTTTAGCCATTGTTGTCAGTGAAGTCAAGTATCTTTTGTTTGAGAATGTGATGGGTACAGGGTCAGATGCATTGTTGAAGTCTGTTGCCAATAGTACTTTGGGAGAAGCGGTTTGTGATAGATTGAATCAATCAAGGATATGGTGTACAAGGTCATTGTGTTGTAGTGATGTGGGAAGCTGCGTTGTTTGTGGGTGATGGTATGGATTTGATTAATTTCTTATGTATGCAAGTGTTTGATAATTATGTTATCCCCAGGCAAGATATCACACTTCTCATATGAGTCATTTTCTAATTTTGATTTTTTGTATACTTACTCTTTCCCACATTATCTAGGTAGGGCTAGGAACACACAAAGAATGGCTTCACTTGCTGATATTGATCCCGTGGCTGTCATGTATAATGCACCAAAACCAGAGCTGCCCTATCCACAAATATTTTTTCTTACGCTGGGATCATCATTTAAGATGAACACTAGTTAAATGGTTAAGTCTGCAATGATATATTGGAATGCATGCAAAAGATATCAGATGGAGATATGACTCCCAGATGAACTGAGGATTGATAATTACGGAATGTGCAGGTCAGCAAAGAGAAATGGTATCATTCTTCAAAAAGATGACTTAAGTGGTATGTGCTAGAGATTCATGTATAAAATGAAAAAGTATGGAAAAATGGGATGAAGAATTGGGCATTATTATATGAGTGAGGTGGAAAGTTGATAAGAGTTATTTAGACAACTTAATTTTTCAGGTGATGAACTGTTTAGGACAGGTGGAGAAACCATTATAGAAACACCCTTTTACAAGTATTCTTATATTCATTTATAAATATTGGCATGAAGTGAATATTTTACTTGGACACATTTACTTTCAGTTGAGGAATGGACAGTGAAGTGAATGTTAAGAGGTTGGTAGATAAAATAATTTTTTGTTTCAAGTTTTATAGATATGCTGTTCAGTTTAAGACCAAAGGGTTATTTATTCAGAGTTTGTCTGTTGTAGCTATATGGCTGGCATGTTTGTTTCTTCCCCAGGGTGGTCCTATTCCAGAAGAAAGCAATGACTCAATGGACTCTGCTTTTGCTAATAAGGAAAATCTCACGGCGAATACCAATGGCACCTCTGATGCGGAGAACAGCAGAGCCTCTGTTATCTTAAATTGTGAGGACACAAATGATTCCATGGCAGTGTCTGAAGCCCCTAGCGAGGCTCTTTCTGAGGTCCCAAGTGAGCCTGCGTCTGAAGCTCCTAGTGAATCCATTTCAGAAGCCATCAGCGAGTCGGACACTCAAGATGTTCCCAGTCAGATGGCTGGGGCAGCTCCCACCAGCTCAGTTTCTACCAACCCTCCAGACAGCACTGATGAACCAGCACCGAAGAAAGTGAAAGTGGATGAATAGTATGTGGTGTGAGGTGGCTTGTGTACTGTACTACCACCTATGTGTGGAGTGAGGTGGCTTGCGTACTGTATTACCACCTGAATGTGGAGTGTGGTGGCCTGCGTACTGTACTACCACCTATATGTGAGTGTGGTGGTTCATGCACTTAACTACCACCTTATCTGACCCCCACTCTACCTTCTGCCCTCTTCTGACCCTTGACGGGCCTGGCAACATCATGTGATGGTGCATGGGCTCGTGGGGGGATGTAACACTGTTGTGACTGAATTATTGCCCCAGCAGCAGTGCCGCGTTGCCCCAGACATATGATCCCCCCATCCTTGTGCACTCTTGTGTAACGTACATTCCAAGAGGCTTTTTATCATGGAGAGATGATCAATATTTTGTACACAAACTTTCCAGTTTGCAGCTCAAGTTAGCCATGGCTATGGAGTGTGGTTAGTCCAATGAATTCTCGACAAGGTCTGTAGTTCAGAGTATTCAGAAACCTTTCAATGGGCACTAGACGATCAAACCCATCCCTTCTCAACCCAGGAGAATGTTATGCCACTGTCTGGTGGATGTGGCATGTGAAATGGGGAATATATAGTTCATTAGTCGTTTAAATTTAGATCTACTACTCAGACCAAATAGGTAATGAACTGCCCATCTCATCGAGAAATCATTTATAAGCCCACCCAAAGTTGTCATTGTACCTCTGGTGGGGCATGTATTTCCTCATCATGTGCCTTGCCATGGGTCACTGACTCCCTGAATTGAGTGTTTTTATTTAATGACGTTTTGCATAGATTTTTATATATATGTAAGTATTTTAGCCAATTTTACCGTTTTAAGGAGTATGTGCAAGGTTGGCTGGATTCTGAATGCTGCGACCTGTGCTGTGTGATCTCCATCATACCCAAGTCCAGTCACAATTCTCAGTCCACTGCCATTCTTATGAGTTAGTCCCACCATTTGTCACTTCTTCATTCACCTGTATCTGCCAGTTTATTCATAAGATTGGACTAAATTATCAGTGTCCCTGCCATGGTCTCATCCTATAAGCATGAAAGGGAGTGGAATGAAGCGTCACAACAGTGTTACACCTGCTTGTCCAGGATCTCGTCATCTTGAGGACTTGGCCTGTGTTCGCCTTAAAAATCGATATTCACTGCTGCGTTGGAGATCAAAATTGCCATTTAAAAATTGAATTTGTAATAATCATTCATTGTTTAATTGGTACAAACCCATTCTCTCTCTTGTAATTCACAATGCAGGAATGTGTTATCTTGAACATAGTTAAGTGGTTTTTTAAAGTAACCAAAGAATTTAAAACCAATACAGAATTTGAAGCTATAAACTTGGGGTTCCTTCACCCTCACAAATCAGCTCAACATGAGTTTCAAGCATTCAGGCCCATGTATGCGTATTGCACCATAGCAAGCGTGGTTTCACAGTGCTTCATTGCAAGTGTCTTTTCAACAGGAAAAAATTAATATTGTATGGTGGCTCCTAAAATTGAATTAGGCTAAGAAATGGCGTGGGCAATGGACAGTGTGGGGGCACCATGACACAGGTGATGGTGAATGGCACCACTGAGTCCATATATGTTCCAGTGAGCCAGGAGGCAGACATGAGCACCTTTATTTTATTTGATACATTAAAACAGAAGCTGTACCTATCCTGGTGTGTCAGAGTTGATTGTGTAACACTGGAAACAGTCCATGGTTGGGTGTCATGGCTCAGTGCAGCATCGACAAACTGGGGACTGTTCTTCTAATTGCCTGAATAGCAGGTGAATACCTCAGTATTTATTCTTTCCCTTCCCACAAACTTCCTTGACCACTGGTTCATAGGACCCTTGGAGAAATAAGCACACTTGGAAATGGACAGAAACGTGTACACTATATATATATATATATATATTTTTATGTATGTATATTTATGTATGTATATATATATTATGCATACATACCTGCCCAAACATTCTATATAATTGCATATTAATGCATGTCTTATTGTTCTGTACAATATTACTGCATTTTTAAGTCATTTACTTATGATTCATCTTATATTACCACATATATGCTACATTATGTATTAATTTCCTCGTATACCTACAACCCCACTTAAATGTGGTTCCAAATGCTCAGGCTGCCTCTGCTTCACACACTTATCTATTTATTCAAGTTTTCTATTTATTTTCAAATATTTTTTCCATGTTATTGCAATATGTAACATGAAAAGTTGACAAAGTGATCTAGAGGGAAGGGCTCAGCATTGACATCTTTTTGAAGGCTTGTATCTTTCATGCCTACTACCAGCTCTGTTAGAGATACTGGATGGGTCTTAGCCTACTTTGGAGGAGGAAGGTTGTGTCCCCTTGACCAAGGGAATATGCTTAAGGAGGGTGGGGGAGGGAATTTTTCTTTACAACCTTTTCACCCAAGAGGCTTCAACACTCCAGCAGAAAGTTTGTGCCAGTGCTCTGGCTGCAGACAGCAATGCCTCTTGGACTGTAAAATTGTCACACCTTCTCTGTAGACAGAGAAGTAACTTTGGGCAGGAGATTACCAATCTTAATAGAGCAGGTGCCACGCTACACATCACTCCCAACCTATGCCTTCCCCTACCTCCCTTCCTCCTTAACACCAACTCCCACAGCAAGAAGTCACGGATATTTTAGGAATGTTTTCTGTGCCCAACCTACAGGCAGTGGTCACCCCACATTTGTTTTTATTTCACATTATTCTGTTCAGATTACTAAATTTGGGTACCTTTAGCAGTATGCTAAATCTGTATAGGGATTAACAGTCTGTTTGTACTTGTATTGTGTATGGAACTTTACAATTGTATGATAGAAACCTGTGTAAATCACTCAAGTTGGAATTCATGGGATCCATAGTTTTTACTTAATCACCCCATTTCTGAGGGTATTTGATCAGCAGTAGCATATTTGTTGTAGTGTGGTGGTGAAGCAGCTGAGCCTTTGGCATAGTTGCTTTTAGATATTACATAAAAGCCCTCTTAAATATATTCTTGGGTTAGGTTGAGGAGCATTGCATTGATGGATTGAAGTAGAGAATGGCCAGGAGACTCCTGACTTCCGTGGCTCCGACAATGCCATCCCCTCCCCTCACAGCATTATCCTGCCTTGTATAGTCCCATGAAAAATGCTTATTTTTCTATGTAAAAATAAAGTCAAGGACGGCAGTGTTTGTCGTCCCAGCAACATAACCAGAGCTCTGTCTCCTGACCCCTCATCCCCCTCCTCCCCCATCTCCTCCTTCCTCTGCCCACTCCTTATTACCCTTTCCTTGGGAGATCATTGACCATTGTGGGTCCGGAGATCATCATCATCATCGGCGTCATCATTATAGGTAGTTGTAGGTGTCATTATTATTTAATCAGTAGACTTGCACACAAATACCTGAACTCTAGACCAGGGATATCCGGGTGTGCCGCCCCAGGTCTTGTTTCAACCAGTTATTATTGAACAATGAAAAAGTTATTATTAATGAATAAGGAAAAACTGGAGTGAATACTACCACAGATATGGCCTTACACAACAGGAAGATTTGGTGTTTTAGTATATTCTATTTCAGTTTTAATGTGATAGAATTAGTTCAAATAAAGGATTCACACCAGGACACCCATCTTTTAATACCCATCTTCCTCTTGGTTGGACTGTTGCTTCATGCTGTTTTGCCTGTCCTCATTAAAGCTTAACCCAGGGTGTTGGATGTGTGGGTTTGATTATTTGTTTTTATTACACAAAAGTCATCAGCCTAAGCAGTAGGCAAAGTGTTTATTTTAAAGTATATTAAAGTGATAGTGACATCAATATGCTGAATTCCTTGTGCATTACCCACTGCTTTGAATGCAGGAAAAAGCATACACTGCATAGGAAGGTGGATGTTCTGTTGGTTTGAATCCTTCAGGTTACTGTTATATGTTGGGTGGCTCATGCGGAATATTCACATCTCCAGGGTGCTACACATAAGTGCACTGAAAATTTTTGGCTGTTGTTAGTACTTTATTGTGAGCAAGTTTTATTTCATTACCACATGTAAAGAACCAGTATATTAATGTGGTAGGAAGACAGTGCTCATCAATCCATGCAAGTCTACTGAAGTCAATATGGCAGTGATGGAGGTTGGTACACCATTTCATGTGGCATGTGGGACTTCTGGTGAGAACATAATAACCATGCAGTTAAGGATTGTTCAGTGAATAATTAATACAAAATATTAACCATACCACTGAATAGTCTGTATATGCACAAGTCAGCATTAAAGAAATATTGTAAATAGTTGTTACCTGCAAGTTGATCTGGCAGAGGGACATGGCAGAACTGGTGTATGCAAATCTGTTGATCACTTGAAATGTGAATTGTCATTGTACAAGTTGACCAAGCAGTTGTGAATATCTGGTGAATAGTTGTGTAGAGGGACCCAATGATGTATAACATCTAATCAGAAGTCGGTACACACGTCCACATCTGGTAAGATTTCCCATGCACAAGTCTGTTACGCATTGGATTTTTGGTCAAAAGTAAGTACAAGCAGGCTGATTTGATTTAGCATTGGATGACATAGGGTGGACAGTTTGCATTAAATAAACAAGCAATTGAATATTTTGAACCATTAGAACATATACGTTAAACTTGCAGTGGGAGACATCTAGTGAACAGTGGCTGTACTAGGGTCATCATGAAAGTATGGGATATATGATCAAGAAAGTACATTCACATTATCCTAATAGCGGAGGATACCTGAAGAGTCATTGCACATTCATCTACCAGTAAGAAGATATCTGGTGAGCAATCAGTATGCCCAAGTCAACCTGGCAAGTGCTTAGCATGAAAGTTTGTGTGATAAGACGTTAATAATCTGCTGGTGGATGTATTAAGGTGGTGGGTTTATAATACACTAGAATTTTAACATTTTCCTCAGGGTATGTGTAGTCCCTTCACAGTATTGACAATATTTTTCTACCCAGGAAAATAATAAAAAAAAAAATTGAGTCCTTTATTTTTTTCTGATAAAATGTAAAACCTCAGCGTTATATATAGTAATATATTTTGTTTAAGCTGCAGGATTATAGAAAAGTTGACCGATCTCTTGTGGACAATACTTACAGCTTTATTACCAAAGAATGTGGACAGTGACCTGATATTTTAGTTGGTAATAAGGGGATACATACTACAGTTGCATTAATAGGATGTGAAAGGTGGGCCCCCTCTGTATTATCTGTATTAATGTTATTTCACTTTTCTGGTGAGGTAGTGTATGATATAGCCTTTCAGAAGTAGATATTTCCACTTCGTTTTCCTTCATATTTTTGGGTTAAAATGTTTTTGCTGTGGTGGAGGGCCTCATCACTACATTTTCTGTTTTCCCTACTTGCATGCCTAGTGATTGAAAGATTAATATTTGGTCATAATCGAAGTTTATTCAATATTAGCAAGGTAAAGGGCAATTTCTTCCCATCTTTTTGATAGAACCTAGATGCCACAAATTTTCCTATTAACAATTGAAATAAACCCATCAGGGTAATCATTTAGTGTTAACTCAGTTGTTGGAAAAGCAATGGGTAATGATATTTACTGTAATGGAAGTCATATTTGGTTTGACTGCAATGCAGACCTGGTGTATGGTCACTTTGCCTGGCTTGTTATATGTCAAGTTACGGAAACAATTTCTAATGTCTGAAGTGGAATTATGAACCAAGAAAGTGAGAGTTCTTAACATTTTGGTTGACTTTAGCTCCTCAGGCAATGATTGTACCAAAGTCATCACTCTTGTTCACACTCATCGAGGTCATGCTTTGCAGTTCAGCCCTTCTGCTTCTGGCAGAATTTTTTTTTCTTTGTAGATGGTCCACATTTTGCCTACACTTTTGTCAGGCCTGTTCACTTAGAAGGTTTGGATCATGTATGTCCATCAAAAGCCATAACAATTAGAGCGTATGGTTCTGAACATCACAATGTATATATAGTTTAATCAAGTTGATGTAAAACAAGGCAGTGATGCCAAATAAATGTATATAATTTTGCACTGGGATCATTGTATGCTCAATTGGACAAAGGTTCATTTACCAGCTTTGGGTTTTGGTAATAATTATACTGGGCCTCATAATTTTTGACAAAAATGTTAGCTTATAGGGAGACTAACTGCCTTTGAGAAAGTAATTTAATCAATATAATGCAAGTATATTTCAAATTAAGGGACTAAAGAGATGGTGTGGGTACATTCAGATGAATTAAGTCATTCTCATTTCAGCATAGGAAAACTATATTTTAGGTTAGTTGTAATAAGAAATGAATAACCTCTTATGTGAAGTATTTATTATTATTATTATTATTATTATTATTATTATTATTATTATACCTGGTCGCTGTCTTCTGCGTTAGCGAGGTAGCACAAGGAAACAGATGAAAGAATTGCCCAACCCAACCACATACACATGTACATACATAAGCGCCCACACAAGCACATATACATACCTATACATTTCAATGTATACATACATATACATATTTAGATTTATTTATTTTTTATTTTACTTTGTCGCTGTCTCCCGCGTTTGCGAGGTAGCGCAAGGAAACAGACGAAAGAAATGGCCCAACCCCCCCCATACACATGTATATACATACGTCCACACACGCAAATATACATACCTACACAGCTTTCCATGGTTTACCCCAGACGCTTCACATGCCTTGATTCAATCCACTGACAGCACGTCAACCCCGGTATACCACATCGCTCCAATTCACTCTATTCCTTGCCCTCCTTTCACCCTCCTGCATGTTCAGGCCCCGATCACACAAAATCTTTTTCACTCCATCTTTCCACCTCCAATTTGGTCTCCCTCTTCTCCTCGTTCCCTCCACCTCCGACACATATATCCTCTTGGTCAATCTTTCCTCACTCATTCTCTCCATGTGCCCAAACCACTGAAAAACACCCTCTTCTGCTCTCTCAACCACGCTCTTTTTATTTCCACACATCTCTCTTACCCTTACGTTACTCACTCGATCAAACCACCTCACACCACACATTGTCCTCAAACATCTCATTTCCAGCACATCCATCCTCCTGCGCACAACTCTATCCATAGTCCACGCCTCGCAACCGTACAACATTGTTGGAACCACTATTCCTTCAAACATACCCATTTTTGCTTTCCGAGATAATGTTCTCGACTTCCACACATTCTTCAAGGCTCCCAGAATTTTCGCCCCCTCCCCCACCCTATGATCCACTTCCGCTTCCATGTTTCCATCCGCTGCCAGATCCACTCCCAGATATCTAAAACACTTCACTTCCTCCAGTTTTTCTCCATTCAAACTCACCTCCCAATTGACTTAACCCTCAACCCTACTGTACCTAATAACCTTGCTCTTATTCACATTTACTCTTAACTTTCTTCTTTCACACACTTTACCAAACTCAGTCACCAGCTTCTGCAGTTTCTCACATGAATCAGCCACCAGCGCTGTATCATCACCGAACAACAACTGACTCACTTCCCAAGCTCTTTCATCCCCAACAGACTTCATACTTGCCCCTCTTTCCAAAACTCTTGCATTCACCTCCCTAACAACCCCATCCATAAACAAATTAAACAACCATGGAGACATCACACACCCCTGCCGCAAACCTACATTCACTGAGAACCAATCACTTTCCTCTCTTCCTACACGTACACATGCCTTACATCCTCGATAAAAACTTTTCACTGCTTCTAACAACTTGCCTCCCACACCATATATTCTTAATACCTTCCACAGAGCATCTCTATCAACTCTTATCATATGCCTTCCCCAGATCCATAAATGCTACATACAAATCCATTTGCTTTTCTAAGTATTTCTCACATACATTCTTCAAAGCAAACACCTGATCCACACATCCTCTACCACTTCTGAAACCACACTGCTCTTCCCCAATCTGATGCTCTGTACATGCCTTCACCCTCTCAATCAATACCCTCCCATATAATTTGCCAGGAATACTCAACAGACTTATACCTCTGTAATTTGAGCACTCACTCTTATCCCCTTTGCCTTTGTTCAATGGCACTATGCACGCATTCCGCCAATCCTCAGGCACCTCACCATGAGTCATACATACATTAAATAACCTTACCAACCAGTCAACAATACAGTCACCCCCTTTTTTAATAAATTCCACTGCAATACCATCCAAACCTGCTGCCTTGCCGGCTTTCATCTTCCGCAAAGCTTTTACTACCTCTTCTCTGTTTACCAAATCATTTTCCCTAACCCTCGCACTTTGCACACCACTTCGACCAAAACACCCTATATCTGCCACTCTATCATCAAACACATTCAACAAACCTTCAAAATACTCACTCCATCTCCTTCTCACATCACCACTACTTGTTATCACCTCCCCATTTGCGCCCTTCACTGAAGTTCCCATTTGCTCCCTTGTCTTACGCACTTTTATTTACCTCCTTCCAGAACATCTTTTTATTCTCCCTAAAATTTAATGATATATATATATATTATTATTTTTTTTTTTCATACTATTCACCACTTCCCGCATTAGTGAGGTAGCATTAAGAACAGAGGACTGAGCCTTTGAGGGAATATCCTCACTTGGCCCCCCTCCTCTGTTCCTTCTTTTGAAAAACTAAAAACGGGAGGGGAGGATTTCCAGTCCCCGCTCCCATATGTATGTGTATATATATATATATATTTTTTTTTTTTTTTTTTTTTTTTTTTTATCGGTCTCCCGTGTATATATATATATATATATATATATATATATATATATATATATAAATGTACGTGTGTGTGTGTGTTTTCAGACATACATCATTTCCCACATGGGAATAGAAAAGGAAATGGAAACATCAGTGAAATAGCTCATGGGGAATTGGTAATAGGTAAAGAAGAGGTGGAGATGGTAAGTATTTTAAAGACTTTTTAATGTTTGGTGATAACAGTGACTGATTTGAGTTGCTTGGAATGTGATGTACAAAGCAAGTGAGTAATAGCAGAACATTAAATGAAAAGAGAAGAGATAGTTAATGCCTTGCAAGAGATGAAATGTGGTAAAGTGGTTCGGATGGATGGGACTGCAAATGAATTTCTCAAGAAATGGGGTAACTGTGATGTTGACTGGCTTGTTAGGATTTTCATTACATATGTGACTTAGAGTCAGGTACATGGTTGTTGGAATGTCTGTATAGTGCCACTGAATAAAGGCAATGGGAACGAAGTAATTGTTTGAATTACAGAAGTTTGTTGAGTATACCTGGTAAGTGTTAGGAGAGTGTGGTGTCGTGCACATACCATCAGACTGGGGAGTTTGGGAACAATGTGACTTCAGGAGCAATAAAGGATGTATGGACTGGGTGTTTGCTTTGAAGAAATTTTTGTGAGAAATACTTAGAGAAACAGTAGGATTTTGTGTTGGATTTATGGATCTGGAGAAAGCATAGGATAAAGTTTATGTTGTGTGGAAGGTGTTACAATTATATGATGTGGGAGAAAATGTACTAGAAGCAGTGAGGAGTTCTGTCAAGAGATTAAGGCATGTGTGCAAGTATGAAAAGAGGAGAGTGAATGGTTCCAGGTGAAACCAGGTCTGTGGACAGGAATGTGTGATGTTACCATGTCTGTTTATTCGTATTATGGATGAGGTTATGAGGGAGGTGGATGCAAGAGTCTTGGAGATGAACAGGCCGACAGTCTTTTGGGGGTGGGGTGTCCAGGAAGATGAGTCAGTTGCTGTTTGGAGGTGAATGAGCACTGGTGGCAGACGAGTGAGAAATTGCAGAAGCTGATTTTTGGGTTTGGAAGAGTGTATGATAGAAAGTTGAGAGTAAATGTAAATAAAGCAAGGTTATTAGGTTAAGCAGTGGAGAGAGACAGATTACATGTAGTGTGAGTTTGAACGAAGAGAATTTGGAGGAAATGGAGTGTTTTAAATACCTGGAAGTGGATATGGCAGTGAATGGATCCATAGGAGTTGAAGTAAGCCACAAGGTGTGTGAGGTGACTGCATAACTGGCACTCCTCATCACGATGAACCACAAGACCTACAGCAACCAACTTTGGCATATATTAAAGATTCCCACTCATTTCATCAATCCAGTCCGTGTTCATGAAGTACTTCTGACCCATTCTAGCGACATCCCTTCTCCCAGAAAACATTTAAACATTCATGAGACACAACCCAAAAATCAGACACAAATGAAAAGTCTACACAAAATCCATTGAAACAACTGCCCACCTACCTTGCAACCCCACTTTTAAAATTAATGCATTTAAAGCCAGTAGGAGCTGTCTTGGAAATGCCTCTGACAGTATACCAAATTTTTACATAAAACACTTTGGTTCCTTTGAAATCCAAGTACATAGACATCTTCAACCACTCCTGAACACAATGAGAAAATCCTTAACATCTTGAAACTTGCCATCATAATAACAATCTAACAAGACTTCCCTTTACCTCCAGCAAATCATAACATGAAAGGCCTTTTATAGGCAGGCTACCTTATGATCACAACATCCTAACACCAAAGTAGCAACAACACATACCACACAGCAGAATGTCTGCATCTCCACAAAACTCTTCAGTCTCTCATAAACTGCATACAAACCCGAATCCAGCTTACACCCTTTAGTTACCTTAAATAGACAACCATTCCCACTGAACAAAATGTCAGCCATTCTAGACATTACTTACAACACAATGACATTCATTCTTTGCACCCTTAACATCAACACAAAAGTGACAAATTAATACCCTCAGAACACTAAATGGCACTAACTTTAGACAAGAAACCCTTAGCTTCATGTACAAACACTTCACCCCCTCCATACTAAACTAATACCCTCATGTAAGTGTTTTGTCAGACTTAATTTCATTAGGGGTTGGGTGCTTGTGAATAGAGGTTACTGAATTTTACAGTGTGGGTAAGCTTTTTATTTCAACATGGAGGTAGGTGGTTAGTTACGGAGTGGTTTGTGGGGAAGGGGTCTGGTGTTATGCATATAACTGAGTGCTGAGCATGTGGAGGTGGGACTGTATTGGAGGAATTTGTTTTATTGTAAAGGCATTGAGTGTTTGTGGTTGCTGGGTAGTCGTGATTGTTCTGAGTACACAAGTTTATGTGGTTTGCACCTTTGTTATATTTACTTTTGAGAGGGTGGAAGAGCCGGTCGATGTGACAGTTTAAAATGGAGGGTACAATTGTTAGTATAGAATGTTGAGGTCTTCTTTTTCCTGTCCAGATCTAGTGCCATTTAGTGTTCCGAGTACATTTAGGTTGCACGTTAGCACATTACAACTGATGGGAGTGCATGTTGTAGGGGGGTCTTTGCTTAACTTCACCCCATTCAACATGGTTTCATTCTTACATCAAATCTAATATAGGCAGAGTTTAAGCTAACCGAAAATTTAACAAATGGAATAATCTATTGAATTATTTGAATGTAAAAAATTCTCACCACTGTGTTCACCAAGCGATTTGGTCACTGACACCATCTGTGACATGCTGGGATGAGCATCAGTCTTCAGAACTTTCAGTTTAAAGACAATGTGTGATTGTTGAATAATAGTAAATTATATTTTTCATTTTTTCTACATAATTCTTTTCTCGATATTCTTACCAAATGCATTTATTTGAAAAATATTATGAGTGATTGAAGAGGTTATTCATTTCTATAATAATTGGAATAGGACCTTGCAAATTTTTGCTGTTTTTACATTCATAAAGGACTTTGAATGCTATGGTGGTGCATGTGAAAAACTTGGTGTCAATGTGTAATTTATATCTTGCAAATCCACTGCTGGGCTGTTCTTGACCAAATAGTATTGCCATAATTGTAGTATGTGAAAAAGTTCTGTGATTACTTTAACTGTAGTCACATCATAGCAATGATATTTTTTCCATAAAATAACTTTTAATAAAGATCATGTAATACAGAAAAACTGCTGGTATATAATGGTTATATTAAATATGCCAGATTCCATATTCATGATTGAATGGTATACGCAAAATCATCTACATCTTACACAGGTATAGTTTCCAGATACAAGTGCACCAAGCTTAAGAGCTTTGAACTTTATATTGTGGTGGCTTTTGGGATATGGGTTACATCTTGGATTACTGAAATGGGGAAAAATTTGTGTCCTGTAAGTCTTTTAATTTTCTGATAGGTTTTAATTTTTGTGAACAATTCATTTTAGGACAGTACATGAAAACAGCATGTAGAAAAGCTTCAATAAAGCCTTTAAGATTAATTTTACCTCCTGTGTTTACAGTTCCAACTTCAAATCTTACCTTTTGTGTTTACAGCCCCAAATCGAGTAAGTTGTTCATTTCATCCAAGAACAAAGTGAATCTTTTAGCATCTAATAAACCTTTTTCCAGTATATAGAATAGTGTTCATAGTCTTCACTGTAAATCAGTATCTTAAAACAGATTTCTGCTTATCTATTAATTGATTCATCCACCTCACACCTTTGCTTACCTTCATACTTACTTGGTATCTATTTGCATTCCTGTCCTTTCCTCTTTACATTTTTAAAATCCACATCTAATCTTCATAACTTGTACTTCACCTACTGTCAGACCTCACCTTAATGATACTGAAGTGCCATCTTATTCACCTTAACACTCTGCACCCTTGTAGAAATTTTATTAACTGGCTTTAACTTGTGGACCATTTTAGTAAATTGTTCATCACAAAGATTAAGGAGCAGTGCATCTAAATTTACTGTGGCATTGAACAATTCTCTTATTATTTTTTAGGTTGAGTATATCAATTTGAAATGTAAAACTCATTATTTAACCCAACTTGTTCCAAAAAAATTAAGCTTTATAATAAAAGTATGAATTTTCAAGTATGACAGGATTGCATCTTGTGATTTTTTTCCTATTCAAGCAAATCAATTTGGGCATTTATTTTATATTTTATCCCTGGGGATAGGGGAGAAAGAATACTTTCCACGTATTCCCTGCGTGTCGTAGAAGGCGACTAAAAGGGGAGGGAGTGGGTGGCTGGAAATCCTCCCCCCTCTTTTTTTTTTTTAATTTTCCAAAAGAAGGAACAGATAAGGGGTCAGGTGAGGATATTTCCCTCTAAGGCCCAGTTCTCTGTTCTTAACGCTACCTCGCTAACGCGGGAAATGGCAAATAGTATGAAAAAAAAATATATATATTTATTTAAAATCTATACTGTTTTCATGATAGTGAACAAGTTCATTCCACATTTAATAACTGGTTGGACATGGTATGTAACATAATCCAAACTTTAGCCAGAATTACTCCTATGTTTTATTACAGTGAATAGAAGAGGGTCATGGTAAAACAGTTGGTTTTATTTTCCACAACTTGTTAAACAATAATTGCAGATTATCTTCATGATCAGTGCAGATTTGTAATGATAGTTTTTTTTTTTTTTTTTTTTTTTTTTTACTAAGACAGCATGGGCATTTGAGGCCCTAATCAAGGCCATCCCTTTAATGCTATACATATAATTAAAAATATATACCCTAGCCTGAACCAGAAATATTAGTCATTTAACCACAGAACCCCATTTACAGAGCTCCTGCAGCTTCAAGGTTGTGCTACAATTAGTAGCAAGGAAGGGATGTACTCCTTTGGAATGATGTCTGTGATGAAATTGTACCCCTTTTCATCCATCCAATCACAAGAAAATTATACATCCTTGCTGAAGGTGATTTTCACTCGCAGCATAACCACATGTAAGTGGAAATGTCGTCTTATATATATATATATATATATATATATATATATATATATATATATATTGATTGAGAGGGTGAAGGCATGTACAGAGCATCAGATTGGGGAAGAGCAGTGTGGTTTCAGAAGTGGTAGAGGATGTGTGGATCAGGTGTTTGCTTTGAAGAATGTATGTGAGAAATACTTAGAAAAGCAAATGGATTTGTATGTAGCATTTATGGATCTGGAGAAGGCATATGATAGAGTTGATAGAGATGCTCTGTGGAAGGTATTAGGAATATATGGTGTGGGAGGCAAGTTGTTAGAAGCAGTGAAAAGTTTTTATCGAGGATGCAAGGCATGTGTACGTGTAGGAAGAGAGGAAAGTGATTGGTTCTCAGTGAATGTAGGTTTGCGGCAGGGGTGTGTGATGTCTCCATGGTTGTTTAATTTGTTTATGGATGGGGTTGTTAGGGAGGTAAATGCAAGAGTCTTGGAAAGAGGGGCAAGTATGAAGTCTGTTGGGGATGAGAGAGCTTGGGAAGTGAGTCAGTTGTTGTTTGCTGATGATACAGCGCTGGTGGCGGATTCATGTGAGAAACTGCAGAAGCTGGTGACGGAGTTTGGTAAAGTGTGTGGAAGAAGAAAGTTAAGAGTAAATGTGAATAAGAGCAAGGTTATTAGGTACAGTAGGGTTGAGGGTCAAGTCAATTGGGAGGTGAGTTTGAATGGAGAAAAACTGGAGGAAGTGAAGTGTTTTAGATATCTGGGAGTGGATCTGTCAGCGGATGGAACCATGGAAGCGGAAGTGGATCATAGGGTGGGGGAGGGGGCGAAAATTTTGGGAGCCTTGAAAAATGTGTGGAAGTCGAGAACATTATCCCGGAAAGCAAAAATGGGTATGTTTGAAGGAATAGTAGTTCCAACAATGTTGTATGGTTGCGAGGCGTGGGATATGGATAGAGTTGTGCGCAGGAGGATGGATGTGCTGGAAATGAGATGTTTGAGGACAATGTGTGGTGTGAGGTGGTTTGATCGAGTAAGTAACGTAAGGGTAAGAGAGATGTGTGGAAATAAAAAGAGTGTGGTTGAGAGAGCAGAAGAGGGTGTTTTGAAATGGTTTGGGCACATGGAGAGAATGAGTGAGGAAAGATTGACCAAGAGGATATATGTGTCGGAGGTGGAGGGAACGAGGAGAAGAGGGAGACCAAATTGGAGGTGGAAAGATGGAGTGAAAAGGATTTTGTGTGATCGGGGCCTGAACATGCAGGAGGGTGAAAGGAGGGCAAGGAATAGAGTGAATTGGAGCGATGTGGTATACAGGGGTTGACGTGCTGTCAGTGGATTGAATCAAGGCATGTGAAGCGTCCGGGGTAAACCATGGAAAGCTGTGTAGGTATGTATATTTGAGTGTGTGGACGTGTGTATGTACATGTGTATGGGGGGGGTTGGGCCATTTCTTTCGTCTGTTTCCTTGCGCTACCTCGCAAACGCGGGAGACAGCGACAAAGTATAAAAAAAAAAAAAAAAAAATATATATATTTCATATTTGTTTGCCATTTCCCACATTATGAAGGTTGTAAGTTTTTAATGATAGTGTAAAGAGTGTGTGAGAGTTGGTAGAGAGGAGGGTGAATGGTTCCAGGTGAAGCTGAGTCTGTGATGAGGGTGTTTGATGCCTCTATGGCAGTTTAATTTTTTTATGGACGGCTGGTGAGGTAGGTAAATGCAAGTACTTGAGTGGTGAGTGTGCAGCATGCTAGAGGTGAGGGGAGTCTAGGAAGTGAGTCAGTTTTCCATCTCTGATGCCTTTTTCTTCTGGGAACTCCCATCAAGTGGGTCTCCACTTGCATGCATTATTCCATGCATTCCTCCATTTCCCTTCCTTTCAGTATTCTTCCATTCTATTTTCCCATGTCACTCGTGCTCTCCCCTTCACACTAATCCATTTACTTGTACTTTCATACACTGTCCTTGTAAACTCCCCATCATGCAGTCTTTCAACATGCCCAAACCACTTCAAGTATTATGTTTCACCCACTCTAATACTCCATAATTAATTCCCTTTACATTCTCTGCCATACCAAATCTCTCATAAGCTCCATTTCTTTCTTCATTCCATTTAGTCATACCACATACTCCCCTGAAATAGCTCATTTCCAGCCTGGATTCTAGACCTTTGTGACTCATTCTGTGTCCTTGTTATGGCTGTATAGGTCAAGCTCAGGAGGACTACACTGTCTGTTGATCCTTTCTTCACTTCCATACTTATAACTCTACCCTTCATTATTCTATTAAGGGATCCATTGACTCTTTCCCTGTACTGCTATCTCCTTTATCTTTCCTTCCATATTACCAAACTTATCAAAGATAGCTCATAGTTACTTAAATTCTGTCATGTCTTCCAGTCTTTCTTCTCCTCATATCTGTAACAGTTTAGTACACAGTTGTTGTTTGCTGATAATGCAGCAGTGGTGGCAATTCAAGTGAAAAACTGCAGAAGTTGGTGTTTGTATTATGAAAGATTATGCAAAGGAAAGAAGCTGAGAATAATGTGAACAAAAGTAAGGTTGTTACCTTAAGATTGGATTATATAATTTAGGCTTATAAGCCAAGCACTGGAGCATATAAGGCTATTCAGTATTCTGTTACTTTAAGAGGGCATTGGGAAAGGTTAGTTCAGGTGTGAGTTTGAATGGAGAAAACTTGAAGTGAGGGGGTTTTAAATACCAAGGAGTTAACAGGCAGCAAATGGAACCATGGAAGCTGAGGTGAGTTATAGGGTGGGTGCAGGGGCAAAGGAGCACAGATGAATGAATAGGACAAAAATAGGTATGTTTGAAGGTTTAGCCATCCTCATGGAGGAGGATTGATCAAGTAAGGCAATGATAGGGTAAGAGAGACGTGTGGTAATAAGGAGAGTTAAATTGAAATAGCTGAATAGGGTGTGCTGAAACTCTTTGGACATGTAGAAAGAATAAAAAAGGTTGACAAAGGATATATGTGTCAGAAGTGGAGGGGACAAGGAAAAGTTGGAGACCAAAGTGAATAAGATTTTGAGTGCTTAGGATCTTGACATGCAGGAGGATGAAAAGTATGCATGGAGAGTGAACTGGAGTGATATGGTAAAAAGAGGGCAATATTGTGTTAGTGGACTGAACCAGAGCATGTAAAGCAGCTGGGAAAATCATAAGGAGGACAGTGGGGCCTGGCTGGGGACAAAGGGCTGTGGTTTCAGTGCATTACATGTGACAGGTAGAGAATCAATGAGAGACAGAGAGGCCTTTTTGTCATTTCTAGGTGGGAACTCAGAAAATCACTTTGTGTTTAAGGGTTACTATGATTCCTAACAACAGTTCCTACCTCATATTTTATATGAGGTAGGAAGTGTGTGTGAGGTGGTTTGATCGAGTAAGTAATGAAAGGGTAAGAGATATGTGTGGTAGTAAAAAAAAGTGTGGTGGAGAGAGCAGGTGTATTGAAATGGTTTTGTCACATGGAGAGAATGAGTGAGGAAAGATTGACAAAGAGTATATATGTGTCAGAGGTGGAGGGAATGAGAAGTAGGAGACCTAATTGGAGGTGGAAGGATGGAATGAAAAAGATTTTGAGTGCTCTGGGCCTGAACATACAGGAGGGTGAAAGGCATGCTGTCAATGGATTGAACCAGGGCATGTGAAGCATCTGGGGTAAACCATGGAAAGTTTTGAGGGGCATGGATGTAGAAAGGGAGCTGTGGTTTCAGTGCATTACACATGATAGCTAGAGACTGAGTGTGAACAAATGTGGCCTTTGTTGTCTTTTCCTAGGGCTACCTCATGCACATGCGGGGGGAGGGGGGTGCCATTTCATGCAAGACGGGGTGGCAATGGGATTGGATGAAGGCAGCAAGTATGGATATATACACCTGTATATATGTATATGTGTGTGTGTGGGTGTCTATGTATATACGTGTATGGGGGTGGGTTGGGCCATTTCTTTCGTCTGTTTCCTTGCGTTACCTTGCTAACACGGAAGACAGCAACTAAGTATGATAAAAAAAATATATATTATCTTAAAATTTATCAGAGGATTTGACTAAGAGCAAATATTTGAATAACACAGAAAGGTGTGGGATCTGCCCTTGTTAACTCTTGCCACACTAGTTCTTTTTTTGTTTAATTCTGTTTTAAAGTCTGGAAAATTATCTGACTTTTTAAACTCTGCTGATACCCATCCTTTTGTACCATTATCTTTAGAAACAGAACCACCCCAAAATTTCTTGGTGACCTCTCCATCTTTAGCTGTTTAAACTATTACATCCACCACAGAAGTGCTTCTATAGGTGATCATGGCCAACTAGTGTAAAACTTTATTTTCTTTCTATCACAATGGTTTAATTTTAAAACATTCTTTACAATGAAATATCAAAATTCTGATGTTTTAGCCATCATATTAGCTACTAAGCTATCAAAGACTTACATCACAAAGATTAATACAACAAGATACAATGTGATGTTATGACTTGGTTTTGAAGATAAAGTATAAACAAAAAAGATTAATTCAACAAGATACAATGTGATGTTATGACTTGGTTTTGAAGATAAAGTATAAACAATGATTTAACTTGCAGTTGACACAATCTTTACGGTCTCTTCCTATCTACTGAGTAATATGAAAGTAGTTTCCAACACTGTTAGAGCATTAAAGATATTACACATATGTACACTTAGATCTGTCACATTTCATTCATACGTGTAAGACGTCGAATAGATAGGCAAGATGTCATTTGCATTGGGGACCTTCCTGCCTTGTTCACTATTTCTGTACTGGCACCATGTTCCAAAAGTAATCGCACAGCTTCAATACGCTCCTCTTCACAAGCAAGATGTCTGTCAACGAATAGAATTACTTTTAGTATACAATATATTGTGCAGGTGACTAAGCCATCATCATTGTAATTAATATAAAAATCTCTATTTAATCTTCACAGTGAATGCTACAAGAAATCAGTACCCTAGCATTCTTCCATTCTCATTTGGCAATTGTACTTTATATCAATACAAAAATGCATACAGTAGAGGCTAATTAGTCATGATAGTTGGTATAAACTGAGACACATTAAGGTATGAATTTGAAAGTAGCAATACAAAGCTTAACAAGAGCAATATATAATATCCAGAGTACATTTCAATTCTTACCTCTTCACATTCTTATCTATTTGATAAAGTATCTGCATTTATAGTATCATGTACATTTTTCCTACTCCTTAATATTTTCACACATCCAGTATAATATCAATAACCAAACAATGTTTACACAGCTGCCCAAGACACAGGAAGTCTCACAATGAGGAACTCTCTTATGCAAATAAGGTGCAAGAATAAGTATTAAATATATATGAGAGGCATTTATAAAAAAAATTGTAATGTTTTTATATACTTCTCCATGATATATATTTAATTATAGGGTAATCAAGAGGCTGTTGCTAAGCAAAGGATGTATGTGCATTCTCCCATGAGATATATTGCCTTTGAATACTGAAAATTTTTATGCAACCATGTGATGTCTCCATGGTTGTTTAATTTGTTTATGGATGGGGTTGTTAGGGAGGTGAATGCAAGAGTTTTGGAGAGAGGGGCAAGTATGCAGTCTTGTGGATGAGAGGGCTTAGGAAGTGAATCAGTTGTTGTTCGCTGATGATACAGTGCTGGTGGCTGATTTGGGTGAGAAACTGCAGAAGCTGGTGACTGAGTATGGTAAAGTGTGTGAAAGAAGAAAGCTGTGAGTAAATGTGAATAAGAGTAAGGTCATTAGGTACAGTAGGGTTGAGGGACAAGTCAATTGGGAGGTAAGTTGGAATGGAGAAAAACTGGAGGAAGTGAAGTGTTTTAGATATCTGGGAGTGGATTAGGCAGCGGATGGAACCATGGGTATGTTTGAAGGAAAAGTGGTCCCAACAATGTTATATGGTTGCGAGATGTGGGCTATAGATAGGGTTGTGCGAAGGAAGGTGGATGTGTTGGAAATGAGATGTTTGAGGACAATATGTGGTGTGAGGCAGTTTGATCGAGTAAGTAATAAAAGGGTAAGAGAGATGTGTGGTAATAAAAAGAGTGTGGTTGAGAGGGTAGAAGAGGATGTTTTGAAGTGGTTTGGTCACATGGAGAGAATGGGTGAGGAAAGATTGACAAAGAGGATATGTGTCAGAGGTGGAGGGAACGAGGAGAAGTGGAGACCAAATTGGAGGTGGAAGGATGGAGTGAAAAAGATTTTGAGCGATCGGGGCCTGAACATGCACATTTATAAAACAGACGTGTGTGTGAATATGAGTAGATGGGCCATTCTTCATCTGTTTCCTGACGTGGGAAACAGTGACCAAGTTTAATAAAAAATAATATATATATATGGCCCTTACAGAGGAGAGTTTCCCTCCGAGTCTTGCAAATTGATGGAACACATGTTGCACTGCAAAATTGGAGTCATGGAACGGATATTGCCCTTTGATGATGCACGATGTAAAGCTGTTGCTCCCATCTTGTCTTGCATATTCAAATCAGCCCAATTGTCCAACAAGATGGTCACAATCTGATTCATGAAAGAGAAATACACATAATACATTACAATTCCTATGAAATGTGTACCACAGGATGAGCAAAATTGCTCGAAGAATGTGTAGCACAGAATGAGAGCAAAATTTCTACCTTATGGGTAACACTTATTGTGCAACTAATTTTATAGCTTCCCCACTGCACAAAATATACCAAAGAAAAAAAAAATTATATATACATATTTTTTTTTTTTTTTTTTTATACTTTGTCGCTGTCTCCCGCGTTTGCGAGGTAGCGCAAGGAAACAGACGAAAGAAATGGCCCAACCCCCCCCATACACATGTACATACACACGTCCACACACACAAATATACATACCTACACAGCTTTCCATGGGGGAATATACATATATATATATATATATATATATATATATATATATATATATATACACACACACAAAGGCACAGAAATACATCGTAACAGCAATGATTTCTAACGAGAAAAACACATCAGGTCTCATTTACCAACTTTTTTAATTATATGATTTAGAGCAGAAAAACTAGGGAAATATTTTTTCTTATGAATTAAGAGTTAAGGAAGTTTAGACAAAATTATTTTTTTAAACAAACTGGCCAGTCCAACATAAGTGTGGTGGTGTGGCACTTGGTAGTTGATGTCATGGGAAAGACTGGTCACCACAGACTCGACAAGAGCCTAAAAAAGTGCACAAGTGCTTGTCATGGTCACTTTCAGGTTACTGAGGTCCCCTGGCAGCTCTAGTGACTTAATTTGTTTGGGGTTGCCATATATGGCCAGCCAACAATCAACAATAAAGCTAACATTCACCACATGGTGAGAAATTACTTGTGTAGCTTGATGTTCATAGTACTTTGGTGCATAACAGTAACCTCATTCATAACACCAAAAGGGGTGATACTGTGTAAGAGAATATGGCATGGATATGATGCTGAGATGGTAAAGTACCTTCAAATGATGGAAAAACATTCTTGGATCTCCATACATCACATGGTTACTGGATATGGATAAGCTATGAATGGTTTACAAAGGCTATGTGCATTAGGACGAAGCAACATGCAAGAATAATTGAATATGAATATAAACTTAGCAACTTATATAACCTCATGGTGGTTCTTGGATGCTGCATACTGAAGGGCAGAATGGCCACCACAGTTTTGACTGTTAACATTGGCTCCACGACCAATCAACAATCTAACCACTTGCTCCCTACCAGCTGAAGCAGCAATCATCAAAGGTGACCAACCACACTGTGAACAAAAGGTTCTGTGATAAAAGATCATAATGTCATTTTTAAAGGTACTACAAATCTCCCTCTGGTACATATTCTCCAACCTGATCCCCCTGATGTATCATTAATACACTAGTTGAAGCAGATGCTTTTAGCTTCAGCATGTGTTTGCCCCCACCACAGAGTACCTAACTACATACGAGTACCTTCAACAAGACTTATTGGTAAAGGCAGGGCTCCAGCACGGAATTCACTGTATCTAGCTTCTGAATAATATAATTACTTTTGGCTAGCATTCATTTTAAATGATCATGATTTTGTGGATTGTAAGGGAATGACTTTAGCCATGAGTCTAATCTTTTTCTTAAGTAGTCATTCTCTGCATATTTCTTATTTCCCCTGGTACTGCATTACATTACCCTTTTTCTTTTTTGCCAGACTCATGTATTTTCATGAGATACTTTTAATACATTTTCACAAGAACTTCTCAATATCATTATGAATCTCCCTTGCCAAGATACTTCCATATTCAAAATGTTATTCTTTGTGCCCTCCATTTTCTGTTATATCTTATCTCATATCTCTCACCTTCTTCAGAGACTACAGAGTTTAAATTCTTTCATCCTTTTTATGGTAGTTCATATGCTCTCATCCTCTTGTGACACAGTCTGGTATATGACTCTTATAACCATCAAATCCTAGGCCTAGGTGCAATTCCTCCACTAAGAAATGCTTGTTCTTATAAAATCAAGTCACTGTCAATGATTATATGAATAACTTTATATGTCAATGATTATATGAATAACATAAACATTAACACAGGAACTTATTTCAGTATGATCATTAGCATCCACATGCAGTATGCAAAGAGAAGGGTGTTAGTTCCATTCTTTGACCTTTAATATATTTCTCTTAATTTCTCTTCAAACAGAAGTACGCAAGTTTCTAATGTAAGAAAGCCAGTTGATCATTTGGGAAAGAGAATGGCTTTTGATATTTTGAAATAAGAACAACTTAAAAGAGAGCCTTACAAATGTGAAAAATGGGAACACACATGCTCCTTTTGTGCAGTATCCCCTGCCACCAGTAAAATTTCATTGTAGGTACTCATTTAAAAGCTAAGGTGGAGCTCCACTACTTACACCAATTACACATCTACAAACAAGGAGCTGTAACATTTTTTCAGACAAAATAGTGGCTAGTTCAGGGTCACTGGCAGCACATCTACAGCAGCTGTATACATCAAGCAAACAGTTGACTTCTCTCTACACTTCATAATATCTACACCTGTGCTCTTCTGCTGTTAGAAAATCTAGTTACTTTAGGATAATGAAGTATGTTAGTATGCCATATCATTCAAGGAAAAAGTCATGTACAAAGGTAGAATATGTCAACAAATTAGTTGACCAAGGGCAATTATATCTCAAGAATGCCTTACATCATCATCTTTGTCAACTGGTGCCCCATGCTCTATGAGAAAGCTGGCAAGTTCCTCGTGTCCCCCACATGCTGCCCAATGTAAAGGTTGTCGCCCACTCTGAAAAATGTAAATGATCAAAAACAACAGTGCTTGTGCATCCAAGCAATTATCATTATACACAGTAATGCAGGATGTTTACAATTATAAGCATTGTTTTACCTTAAAATTACTGCATAATTACTTAGTCAGACTCTTGGTTGGTTCATCCACAATCAGATTTGTTTTCTTTAATTTTAATTAATGTTTCCCAACTGACTATGAAAATGAAAGCCTTGTTAAAAATCTCGACCAGTCTCGTTAAACATTTCAAAAGTCTTCAAAAACTACTGTTTCCCAAAAGACCATGAGAGCCTTGTGAAATATCTCTTAACCATAGGTTCATTTAACATTTTACAAAATTTCTTCTACTGTTTTCTAACAGGCCATGACAGCTTTGTAGTATATCTTCATTTATCATAATGCTACTGCATATTTCATAATCATACAACACCGCACCTCTTAGGCCGACATAATCCACCATATCTATCCTGCTTCCTCCTAAGCTTAACAAGTGAGAAGGCGTTTGAAATAAAATTATTGGACAGGAAATGAAAATGATACAAAGGAATCTCAATATGTATGTAGTGCAGTAGTTACAACAGATTTTATATAAGTAAATGTTTTTTTACTCCATATCCTTTCAAAATTTATGGTTCAAATTTCTAACAAGTGTACAGACCTCAGCAATGCATAATTATGTTACTATACCAATTGGTGTTAACGTATTCTGCCTGCATGAAGTTACATAGTGTATGAAAAGTCACCTTTGGTGAAGGTGGATGGCAGGGCCTGTTGTGTCCTCTGTTAATTTAGTAATATGATTGTCTTTTATACTTCAACTACAGACTAGTAAATCTTGCTTGTTATGGTAAGCTGGGAGAGATTTTATCAGCTGTGTTGATTTCAAGTAGAGTTTCATCTATGTAAGTAAATACCACATTTTTCCCTGACATTCCTAATCCTCCCTCCTATCACATTCATCATTGGAGGATTAAAAAACCACCTAATTATGTAGCACGTCAAAATCACTTCTATTAACTAAGAAATATGTTCATACCAGTCTCATTCAATTTCAAGTGAAACAGGGTTAAAATGATACTATAATTCTTTTGATCCTTGGTACTTTTTCACTTAGTATTGTTTGTTTCAGGTCAGTACTTTCAGCAATTTTGCACTTATGTGAGTGAACTGTTAGTATTTTGTTTTTCAAGTCCAAAATGAAAATATGACTGTGTGATAAACTGTTTTAATATGCATACAGTAATTAGTTACATACCAGGATTAAGAATTATTTGGAAAGATACAAATACAGTATACATATATATTTCACAGAGCATAAAGTGTAAAATGTATAAAAATATAATCCATTCAAAATGACAGAAGGCATAATGGGGAGAGTACAAAAATAAAACTGAACTAAATATAAAATCAAAAGTCTTTCATAATGACTAAAAGTTAATATCAAAGAATTGACCAGTTTTTAGTAACAAGAGGAATTGAAAACTAATACACATAAGGATCATTCATACCAAAGGTGACTAGGATAAGTTTCATCTTGATAGTGTTTGAGTGACAGCAGAAGACTTTTCATAAAATTAAGCTATAAATATTCAAACACATATGTTGGCGGTGTTGTCAAAAGTGCCACTCTATAAACTACCAATTTTGCTTACAATCCCTACTTACATCGTCAGTGGCAGTGACGAGACGATTATCACCAAGAATCTTTTCCTTCACTTCCTCATATCTACCCTGGTATGACACCTGATGGACATCAAATCTGTCGTTTGTGTCATTCGTGGTCAGCTGAGGTGTCTTCATTATCTGCGCCTTGTGTTAACACTAAGGTATTTATTGTTTACAACTTGGTCATGATCATGACAAGTCAATCTGTAGCACTTTACTAGCGATCAATCAAGCTAGCGTACTACTACAAATGAGCGAACAAAATCTACAACGAACACACGAGTGCACCTGACATTAATTCCTTAAATGCGAGAATTACATGACAATATTTGTGTTTCGTTTGTTAGATTCACCAAATTGAGGACTTACGGTACTACGGGAGAAAGGAAAGATACATCTACTGTGCGCAATAGTCACCGGTAACAGGAATGGCGGCTGTTTCCTCTTCTCGAGCAGGTATACGCGAACTTTCCCTCGGGTGTTGGTTGATAGGCTCCAGAACCTAGGCTTTCTTCCCACTGCATTTTCAGGTGTCTGCCTTTTTACTCGTACCTTCTGGACGGGTGGGAGTCTGATTAACACTGGCGTAAAAGATCATTCTTAGATACAAGGATAACGATTTTTTTTTTATTTTTCTTCTCTGTGCGACAGTTCTAATAGTTCTAATGATTATTGTCTATTCATTACAAAGCCAGTCTATTAGTGAAGTAATTTTGGCTGATGAAAATAGAGACAAGCTGAAGAACAGTAATGGCTAAAGGTGACAAATAACAAGGTCTGATATTATGTGAAAGTACTTTAAAGCGTTTCAGTGAATTTTGAGTAAGTTCTTATCTGTATTTACCGAAAATGGATTTTTCCTCTGAAACGTGAGTTGTTAGTTCTGTAGAATATTTATACTAGAATATAAGATTCGGCAAATCTGTAAAGTTTCTTTGTGAAATGATAATTTGTGAATGTACATATATTTTTAATTCTTGTCGAAAAAAGTATGGTTAGTCCGTAGACTTTTAGGCGTTTAGTTGTTCTCCCATAGCAGACCGGGAGTTTGTTGTAGTTCTGTCATGTTTATGTCAATGGAATTAATGGCTGTTAACAATCAAGCATCAGCTAAAGATATAAAACACATAAAGGATAAAAGATATAAAACATATGAAGTGCAAAATTTGTCTTTGGACAATACTGGAGAAGTTTGTTCTTTACCTTCGTTTCTCCCCTCAATACATAGCAATAGATATATCATCATTCTATAAATGGAGAATTTATATAGAGGTGGTGAGTGTCATGCGCTGCTCACGCTGGACTGCTCCGTAAAAAAAAAAAGGGTCTGAGCAGCGCGATCGGGATGCTCGTGCATAATGAAACCTAACCTAATCCTTTATGGGAGCAAGTCCCGATTGCATTTTGACGAAACCAAAACCGGTTGTGTTTTGAGTCTTACTAAAGCTTGGAATAATTTATTGCGGGAGGCATGGAAAGGTCTTCGGACATACCTCCTGCCATCTGTTGAGCATTTATAGGACTACGAGTTGCCATGTACTCATATGCCTGGGAACGAGGCGTCAGTGCGGCCTCCTGGTTGTCCATCAACACTATGGAGAATAATGGCGACGGCAAGAGAGGATTGCCGAAGCTGAGAGAGATATTCACTAGGCAGCGACAGGACTCTGATGTGAGTGACGCTTTCATTCGCAATTTAAGATATATGTACTCCTGTAGTTAAGGGAAATGAGGGGTAGAATTAGAGTTAGATGATCCAGCTTAGTGGGATATTGATTAGCAATGGGCGAGGCAGGGTCGTGTTTACAGTTTGACAGTTGATATTTCTAACCCTTTATAGTATTTGAACAGTTTACTTTATATTCGTTTTCCTGTAGGAGTAAGAAACCTGTTTCTAAGATTAGATATCTAGTATAATGGATTGCTGTTGCACAGCCTTGCCTCAGTAAGGCGTTGCCGATATCAGTGATATTTTCAAAATAAGTTGATTTTATATCACATAAAACTGTAAGGCGATTGAAGGTCGAGGTCTGCCTTAGAGCATGCATTATATTATCCATAATTTGTAATGATTTTGAAGGATTAACGTGTAGATTTGGTATGTTTAAAAGGTTGCGGGTAAAAGTGTATGATAGGGATGAATCTATTTATTGAAGTACTGCAGTTCATACAAGTGATTAACTTTGTATTTTTTTTCATCGTGTAATATGTAGGACATAAACTTAATGAATTCCTGGTTCTCATGGAGGTTCTTCAGGCCTCAGAGGTCCATAGGTATAAATTTTATGTTTTTTTTTTCTGATTCTTTTGTGGTGGTGTTTGTATTATGAGGACTTGTGCAGTGCTTGAACTGTAGTGTATAGACTGGCAATATTTATAATTTGCAAAAGATTTTGTAGTTTCTCATAAAGTGGAAATGTCTTTAAAGCAAGGGGTAGATTTGATTTGTAAGATAAGAAATGTAGATTGGAAAGACCTAACATAACATAGTATAGCTAGCCTAGCCTGGCTTAACTTGCCCCAACTTATAATCTATTCTAACGTAGATGTGCCTCTAACCTGATATTAAAAATTTTTTAGGGAATTATTCTTCTTTACTCAGAAAGTATTTAACATTAACATATGCAACTCTTTCCATCTACCACATATTGGTTCTTTTCATAGGTGTTAACATTCTGGCTGTCATTTGTTTCACAAAGTAGTTAAATTCTGACTTTTTATATAAGTTTGCAGTGCTAATACTTTGGTAAATGTCCAGTTTATCACTGCATTGCTAGTAGCTTTGAATATTGAGTAATTTTGTTCTGCATGTTAGCATAGTGTTCAGAGAATAAATTGACATTTTCATAGCATGATATTCAATGTCAGTAAGATAACTATTATTGTATTTAATGAAATGATATTCAGTAGGATGATGGTAGTGAGGGTTATGTATGATTAGGGAATATACATAGTCATTTGATGTAAAAGTATGTAGTGCATGTGTGGAAAATCTACTGAACGAACAGAAACCTTACCTAACAGCCATGATTGAGCATCAGACGGATACCACCAAATATCTGGAAACAATTGCCAGATAGAATGACAGACCAATTTAATGTTTGTATATTTCTGCTCTACATTTTGGGTATTAGGGGAGGTTTTCAAAGGTTTTTAATTTTTTATGTTTTTATTGCACATACTTTTACATTAACCCCATTTTTCTTAAATATACATAGTCTACACTTGCCTTGTATGATATTAGTTAATGACACAACTTTGCAAAACACTCTTCACAACTTGAATTTTATTATATGAACGTAGCATTAACATGGTAGAACAAAATCACTCGGTATGCGTGCTTATAGAGATTTGGAGCTAAACTGGACTTTTGTAATTTTTTTATCAGTTTCCTTTTATGTTACTGTAAGTTAGGGTTGATGATGTTTGGTTAGGGACTTCTGTGTTGCTTTAGCTTTATATACCATAAGTCAGGTAAGTAATTTAAAAAAGTAATTATGTTCCTGGTGCCAACTTAATACAGTATAAGATTTTTCTTTTACAGATGAATTATTTCAGACATAATCTTGATAAATCTGTGAAGGCATTTTCAATGAAGGATAAGACTCTGTCCAGCCCAAGGTAGTAAAGAGACCTCTTTTATTGTTTTGTGTCTCTGATGTTTTTTGCATATAAATTGAAGTCCAATAGGATCATTCATATGTTGTTCTTTAACCCACTTCCAGCAGCAGTCCCAGTATCCATTGCACATACTGTATGTAAGAGATTTACTTATATTCTGAAAAATGTATCCATAATTTTGTTATTAGATTTAGCTAGAGCACAATTATATAAATGAAATGATATGCATCTTGACATGATGAGAAACTGCATATGTAAGTAATGTGCCTTTTAAGTTAAACTGATCCTCTAATAGGAGTATGAAGTGTACCAGATGTACAATCAGGCATATGAAGTGAAGTGTGGGGTGTTTTTTAAAAGTATTTGTATCACAAAGAAGTGTGATTGCAAATAGTTTTCCCCAATGATATCTATTGTTTTGCAAGAGAATCAGAGCTTCACATATTTTTACAAAATGAGAGGGCACAGATTTTCTTATAAACATTGTTTGCCTAGACTGAATATTGTGTAGGAAGATTTAGGCTTTAGGTTTTGGTAACAGAAAAGGGACGAGACCACAAGCACAAACGGCCATATATTTCTCTTTGATAGACAGGCAGTAGTTCAGGAATAATGATAATATATGCCCTAGCCACAGAAGAAAATATGATACTGTATTGTGACATATATGAACCACCATGGTGGATAGGTTAAGGATTTTTCATGTTTATGTCATTATTTGGTTATTACTGACTGTAGTGTGTGGCAAATTCAACTTCTGTTGGATTCTTTAATGTTGTGAGCATGAATTTTTTAGTTGTGGTGATTTGTTTCTTCCTTCTCTGTTTCAGACAAAAAATAAAATCATTGCATTAAGTGTTTGAACTACTGTACTGTATACTATTGCCTGTCGTTGCTGTATATGATAAGCACTGGGTGTTTTCAAATAATTCAGAAGCTTTTGCATTTTTCAATACAGAAATGTTTGTCTGTTACAAAACCATTTTAATTCCACTGTGTTAAATAGAGAGGAGAAATTGAGCCACAGTGTGTGACATGGCTTGTGTATCTTATGGTCAGGTTGTCATATTTACAAAATTTTTCACTGTACTGTATTAAACCTGACATTTTCTTGAGTCTTCAAAGTCTTCCACAATTTATGGGGTGAAGGGAAGTGCAAATGTTGGAATTTATATGACTAACTGAGGCACATGATATTTTATCTGATTCATATTACCATAAATCAGTATGTTAATCCATGCTAATAAGATACACTGTTACTTGATTGTAATTAATTTTTATCAAATGAACTAAAATCTGACATTTTTATGGAGTAGAGTGTAATACATTACAGCACACCTGAAGCTGAGCTGATAGATTAGTACACTACAGTAGTAAATGTTTTTGTGTCACCTTATTTGTTGATTAATGAACTTATCCTATAAGAAAAAGTTATTGCAGTGATTGAGGATCCCACACGTTTTTATTCAGAAGTGTGTAAAAAGGAATTTAAGTTTTCCATGTACGGTAAGCTAGATTAGGTTAGTTTATGTTAGGTTGATTATTGCATTCTTTGTAACAAAAATTACTTGACTTAACAACCTAACCTAATCTAATCTATCCTGTCCCATTCCATCCTAATCTAATCTGGCTTATTTTGTATGGAAAAATCTTTTTTCAGACTTCTGACAAAAGCTACCTTTCTGGATGATATCAGCATCACAGAAACATCGGTTAGATGGAGGACAACATGACGACTTTTACCCTAGTATGAGCACAGCAGAATCTGGGGAGAGATTTTACTCATTTCTGGGAATAGTTGTGGACCTTCATCTTTGCAAATAAGATAAGATTGTTTTGTGTTTAAATTTTCATTTAATAAAAACAGATTTTCATCATGGCTAGATTAGGTTTCTCAGTTTTCTCATATAGCTTTTCAGTCAAGGAGACTACAGTATTACCTAACATTGGTTAAGTTGTTTTGTGAGCTTGATTTCTTTAATCCCTTATTTTTCATCTTCCAAGCTCAGGCTTCCTTTGTTAATTTTTTAATTTGAGTGTATGGTAATTTGATAATCCAGTAACAGAGGTATGAACATTTCACAAGATGTAACCATTCCTTTACATGTCAACACTAGTATCTAAAGACATCACATTTCTTTCCCTAGTTACAACACTTTACCCATAATCATAAATGTTACCTTTGGTTTTGCATATGTTGTTATTTTTAACTCTTGTTTTTATGTAAATCACATCCTAAGCCTGTGGTCATTGTGTTGATGTGAATATGGGTTTCCATTCTCTTTTAAGCTCTTGAATTTTCATTTTACAGTCAAAATAGATATTTTCATAATCACATCTCTATTCATATATCTGCTCAGACACAGAAACTAAGTCCATTAAACACAGAAAATATGTCTATAAACATAACGAATGTTCATATGAAATGCCTCAGGCTATAAGTACTTCAATCACTGTAGCATGGTTTGAGACCAAACTGTGTGCTTTTTCACATTCATTTTTAGTCTATTTTGAGATTCCCTGAACTAAACCTGTGCTACATAAACTATCTTAAAGTACTCTCATAATATATTTATGTGAGGCAAGGAAAACTGAATTTGAGAAAGGAAAAGTGGGGGATTTTGATTTTTGAGCGAAATTAAGATTTTGCAAGGAGAATCTTCACCATGGCACTTCATTTTCTTTCTTTCATCAGCAGAGCACAAAAGCAACTCCCAAATGTTTTGCAAAAGAATTTTAGCCCAGTTTCGTGTGTCTGTGTGTTCGTATAAATAGCAAGAATTATGATTAAATACTTCACTAGTGAAAAAATTATATAAACAGACACTGAGCCTTTCTCCTTTTCCACAGAGCAGTATGGCCGACTGCCCAGATATTGAATTCAACTATGATGATGCTGACTCGCCTGAGAATGAGATAGCAGAATTTTACTCATACACAGAAGGCCCAGAGTTCCAACTTAACCTGAAGGTGTGTCGGTGCATGGTTGTTTGTTTTGCTGTGTAGAATTCAGTATTATTTTTTAATGTAAATATCACTTTGTAGGACATTAGAATTAAGCAAATATTGCTTCGCATTTAGAGGAACAGTCTTCATGATTGTAAAAGCTAATTAGATTCCTTCTGAGGACCATTTGTTTGTAGAAAAGAAAAGAAAATCTTGTAATGTAAAAGGTTATAATTGCAGGTAGTTAGTGGAGGTAGATTATTACAGTATATATATCTGGTGTTATTTGGCCACTTGCTTCTTTCTAGCTAGGTGAAGAGTCTTTAAGCTGCATTGTTTAAAGCACACTGGAACTTAACATTAATGCCCATTGTCAAGTTTCAATTGTTGGGCCACGGGTTTACCAAAGAAATGGGTTCCTTTGTTTTAGTTTTGGTTATGAAACAGTTTGATCAAGGGAGCTGAATTTTTAGAGTATTTTAGAACTTTTCACTAATGCCCTCACATCAGGTTTTGGTGTTCCTGGACTGTGCCTTCAAGTGATAACACTGCAGGCAAGAAGTCACCTCGGATGAGGTTGTATCATTGTTATTAGCAACAGGAATACAGCTTGCTCGAGAGTTTCCTTCCCAAAAGAAGCCCACCTTACCCTGCTCTCATGTGGAGCACAGCCTAGAAAGTGCAGAAGCCTAAGGAAAGAGATTCTTAGGTTGTGTAACTAACTAACCTCAGATTTCAGCTTCATAGGTCACTGGGAATTCCCTGGAAGTAGATTTACAAACATTGTCATTTTGAAGATTTAAGTGTGACAGAAAGCACCATTACCCAGACAGAAGTGGTTCGCTTTTCATCCACAGATAATGGGTGTTACCTTATTTGGCTTTTTATGATTGAATTATAAATGTACAACATGAAAGAGTAACTTAGATTTCAAGAATGCTATTTCTTCATTATATCTATACCTGTCAAGGTAAATCATTCATACTTATATTCATTTACTGTATGATGTTCACATAGCATGGCAGTTTTTGTTAGAGTGTATTGGGCACTGTTGGGGGATTTTGGGGGGAAATAATGCTTTTGTTCTTTGAGTCATGTAGATGTATTGTGGAATTGTTGAACGTATAGTGGAGAGGAGCTAAATCTAAAAGAAAGATGGACTGGTGTAATGAGTGAATTGATTAGGGCTGAATGTATTTCAAGTAAGGCTGGTAGATTTTTTTTCGGTACTGTGGTTATGCTTGAAGGTGGATGTCATATATCTATCTATATATATCTCTGACACCTGTTCCCTTCTGGAACTCCCTCAGGGGGTGGCCGCAGCATTAGTGTCTGCATAGCTAGTGAACTCCGGTGCCGCTTCTTAGCCTTTAGTGCCTCATCCTTAACAGGCCACTGGCAGAGGGCAACTTTAGTGCAGTGTTTGCAGAGTCTCCTACTGGGAAAAAATGCATGAAAATTTTTAATATATTGCTGTAGTTTCTGCAAGCCTTAGTAGAAAAGTTAGGACATTTCTTGAAAGAACAAAAAGAAAAACAATCCTACTGCTCTACCTTTGTAGATTACAGTAGCCAAGGTAGAATGTCTTTTTTCTTCATATCATCATACTTCTTCATATTGACAGCAATACTAGTAATTATTTGGTTTGCAGTCTTCTTCTGGCCATAGTAATCCACAAATTCTCCATCAGCATATATTAAGTTAATAATGATGGTATGATCCACAATATGATCATCTTCGTCATCTCCAGGACCAGCTTTAAAGTAAACTATGTACACTCAACAAGCTTCTGCAATCTATTCATCTGATCCTGTCAGACCCAAAATTTTAGGATGGAACTCCTTCAAATATTCCATGTGGCCTTTTCATGATCTCTGTGTGGATCCACTGTGATGAACAAGGGCGGAATGTTATGTGTGTTTTCCATTCCATGTACTGCATCAACCACAGCAGCCATCTTCTCAAGTTCATGAGGATAGACATCTGGACAATGCGTGAATCTAAAGTAAAGTAAAACCCACTGACCTAGGAAATCTTCACTCTTTCTAGGATGCTCATTATGGTCAATGAAATAAAATTTTCCACCAATACTAGCTTTCCCGAGTATTCTTTTCCTTTCTCTCTGGGCTAATTCTTTCTCTGACATGATGTACAACATAAAGCCCAAGAGACCAACCCCTACCATTCCTATGGCTAGGAGGGACTTCCAAGATATTGGTCCCTTTTCCTTGGGTGGATTTGACATCTTTGGTGTTAAAGTAGACAGATCTTTTACCTTACCGTTAACATATCTTGAAGGATTTTGTTACTTTTGTAATAGTTGTACCACACTGCTTCTCTGTACTATTGCCCCTAATTCAAATGTAGCTCTGTCAGTGTCATTTGATGGACTGCAGATTTAACCAGGAAAAATGTTGAAATACCATAATTTTGCATAACAACCTAAGATTTCTGGAACATATTCACTTTTGTTGAGTGGGGGATGGGTGTATTAGAATTACAGAAATGGATTAGTATTGGTGCTCAAGCTCATCAGGAATTGCTGTGAGAACATAATACTGTACAACGTTGATATAATATATACAGATATCAGTGGTGTGCTGATCTGCAGCTTTTACTGTAATATGAGATTTTGGGATTATGTGCAAAATTACTTGATCAGATTTAAAAAGAAAATCTAGATTACTTAGGCAACTGTGATACATTTATGCAGGTTTATTTCTTAGTGTGATTACCTGTGCACTACACTCACAGGATATCCAAATAGCAGAATTCTTCATTAAGTAGTTTGACTGTTGCTTTTGGTTCTTCAATAGTTGTAGATGTTAAGGTATTTAGGATGAAAAAATTTTGTGTAAGATTATGCACTTGTTGCTTTGCTTTTGGTATAGGAATAGATATTACACTTCATAGAGATATAACTCTTTTGTTTTCTCTCTCTTCTTTTAGTGTGTATAATAGATTATCTATGGAAAGTAAGACTTCTTAGTTATATATTGTATATATGTGTATTTTAGGCTTGGGAAGAAGTATGTGGGGAACTTGGTGTTGTCCCCTTGTGGCAGTCGGCCTCAGATACCAGCCACAGAACTCTAATAATTCGCTTGGCTGATCACCTGGAGTTATGTAACCGCTCACAACGCATGAGAGCTGCTCGGGCCATACTATACATTGCTCAAGTAAGTTCTTTTTTGCATGATGAAGGGGAAGGCATGTGATAAGTAGATTCATGCTAAAGATAGAGACAGCACTGTAGTTTATGTAGGAGTTTTTCTTCATTTAAATCATCACTTCCAAAGTTGTTGGTTATTTCCCTACTTACTGTTGGTGATTTATACACTGATCCCTTGATATATAGTGAAAGTTGTTGGTTATTTCCCTTCTTACTGTTGATTTATACACTAATCCCTAGATTATACATATATGGTGAAAGACAAAGTAGATAATTCAGGATGATAGAAGTCCTGTGTGATTGATGATGATGATCATTTTGCATTTTATCTTTCCTTAATGATGATCTGTAAGTTATCAAAGTGGAACATAGTTCTGGCACAATTTTGTTTGTGTTGAACATTTGAGGTGTGATGCCTCTCCCAGAGAGCATGGTTTAACATGGAAGCACACACAGTATAGCTTGTATGGGGTTAGATGTGAGTGTGTTTATGGGAGAACTTGTATATTTTTAAATTCCCAAAGGGCTTCACGTATGGACAAAAAATGCAAAGTAGGATGCATAAGGCTGTCTGTTTGATAACTGTTAGTTTATTTATTTATTAAAAAAGAGCAGCATTTTAGAAATTTGGAAAAACAGTTTTACCACTTTATGTAACTATGTGTTAGTAAAGAATATTGTAATTTGATGAATTTCAACTGAGGATCATGATATATTAAGAAGGGAAGGATTTGTGGAAGTACCAGTATTTACAGTTTTATATTTTTATTGGAAGTAGTAGATAGTATGGGTTGTAATATTTTAAAAAGAAGCATATAATGAAATACTTAACCATTAAATACTGAATGAATTACAGAAAGATGCTCATGATTTAGACAAAAAAATATAGTTCTTAGATTTGAATTTTCAGTATTCCATTACTGAGTGAAAGAAATACATGTGATACCAAAGGATATCTAAAAACAATGATTTACTGTTACATATATAAACAGTACTGTTATGCATTGAAGGTAACACAAAGTCCTAGGCAAGGGGTTACCAAGGGAGGCTGAGCCTCAGACACAAAATTCATGGGTTGTAATGAATATTTTTGAAAAAAGTATATAGATTTAAATGTTACATAGAAACAAGTGAGCTAAAGTTTATAGATTTAAAGGTTACATAGAAGTAAGTGAGCTGATATAATATGTAATTCCCCTAGCAGAGGCAGGGAGGTGGGTGAGCCTAATAATTCTTTTTATTAAATAACAAAGCTATTTGTGATTACTCATTATGCATATTTTTACACACATTTACTTATAATTGCACAATACAGAATTGCTTCCAGAGAGAGTGTGTTTCTGTAATAAGCATCTATAGTGACCAAGAGACATTTAGCAGCTTTGCAAATGTCAAAATATCAGTGGGTTGTTCAAAAGAATCCTGTAGAAACTAGCAATTCCATGATTACTCCTGGCTTACTGTGCAAATCAGTGTTTGATGACTCCCAGTGGTTAAGGGTTAAATGACTAAATTGTTTGTTCTTGGTGTAACCTTCCTTGTGTTTTATTAGTAGAATTCATTGTTACTTAATGGCGGTGCTTTCATTTTTATAAAAGTTCATATTGCACATTGGATGAGTAGAGCATATGATATTTATTCCATGGAAATGTCGTGTGAAACAATCAACCAATTTCTTGTGTATGTTGCAGGGGTGTTGGGGTGAAGTACAAAGTGACCGTGAACAAGTCATGTGGGCACGACGCAATGTCTTCCTCCTAGTTCAGTGTGGGGTGTGGTCATCCTTCCTTCAGCTACTTCACCTTGAGATTGAGTAAGTTTTTGTCCTTGGGTTTTCCATTTACAGATGAAGGCTTCAAATGAAAAAAAAAGTATTATTTCTCTGCTGCCTTCTTTTTTGGTAAATCATAGACATCATTTTTGCATGCACCAACTGATAGGAAAATTTCTTTGTGCGCAAAGTTAATGTATCCTTATGCTTACATACCAGTATCTAAACCCTTCCCTGACTTTGTACTGTGTCATTTTGTAAGGATTGAGTCTTGTATAGTTTACATTTTAATGTCAGATTTGCTCTGCACAATAAGAGGTTTGCATATATGCAGGTAGAATGGCTGAACCAGGGCATATGAAACAGTCAGATGAAACCATGGAAAAGTCTGTGGGGCTTTGCTGTGGATAGGGATGCTCTGGTTTTAGTGTAATATACGTAACAACTAGAGAATGGATGTGAGCAAATAAGGCCGTATGTGATGATTGGAGCAGGCCTGTAAACTTTGTCACAAGATTATAGTTGTAGTTTAGGTCTTAAATGTTGTTGGATGTGCAAAGAATTAAAGGCATTAGCATTACATCAGTGTATAAATGTCTCAGGGGTTCTGTATTTAAATGGTTGAGGTTGTTTAAATGGCTCATGGTACCTGTTTTTGCTTTTCCAGTTTTTCGTACTTGTTTACAATTTCTCACATAGCAAAGTAGCACCAGGAGCAGGCAAAGAAACAGCTTCATTTGCTTATATCTATTATATTGCTGTCATGTGTAATGTACCATAACCAGATCCCCTAATCCACAGGCCAGACTCACAGATCTTTCCATTGGCTTTCCATGGTTTCCCTGATTGTTTCATATTCTGTGGTTCAGCCCCTGAATATTTAATAGATGCTAGATATTCACCATCTTTGGGATGATAAGTTCTTAAAAATCTGCTATTACAGTGGAATGATTGCCTTTCCAGTCTAGTGAGGTATTGTCAGGAGCAAACTAAGTGTTGGCCTCATTTGTACACGTCTCTAAAGCTCTCATGTATTTGAATCCCTTATTATTTTCTTTTAGGAACACAGGGGGCAATGAAAATCAGCGTAAAATTGCAATTAGCATAGCAGACTCTGCTGATTTACGGGTGATTCTCTCAGTCCTTTATACGATAGTGGAGACTCTGAGAGTTCCAAGTGATGATGACACAGAGGCACAAACACAAACCAGGTAAGACCCATGTAGCATCTTTGCATTGAAGTTTTTGTCAAATCACCGCACACTGATCCTTGCACCACCATTTTCATCACACCTGATTTTGAATCAGATTTTGGAGTTACATAATCTCTAAAGATCTTTAAAAGTAAATTTCTTCAAGAAGTATAAATGTGTATATTATAAAACTTTTCCTTCTTTCCAGTATTCTTTCAGTAATTTGCTATGAAAAATAGACCTGTGGTAATTATCAAAGTTTCTTTTGATAACCCATAAGTTCCTAAAAAATCAGTGAGTTTTCTTCATGTATGCAGGTTGTACTTCTGTGATGAGTTGGGTCAACCTCAGGGTGAAGATGGAGAGCTGGTGGCCATGACGCTCCTTGGAATGGTGACAAGATTCTGCAACTCATCAGCACCACATTTTCCCATTAGGAAAGTGTTGCTTTTATTGTGGAAGGTGCTGTTGTCTTCATTAGGAGGGATGCAGCAGTTGTCAGTCATGAAAAGTGAGTTTACCTGGTCTTTGAATGTCACATCTTTAATTGTAGCTGGTTAAAAAGGTAAGGGTAAGTGTATTTGTCAAAATTTAAAAGGTATTAGTATTAGTATAGAGGAAATTGTATGTGTTCATAAAAGCTCTGGCGTGTGCACGTTTGGCAGGGGATTACCGACTGAGAATGTGTGCTGGATAAAGATCAATAATGAAAGAAGATTTAGTTTTTACAAAAGACCTTAGTTGTTACTCCTTTTCTTCTTCCTTTGTATCTCTTCTCCTCCTTTTATTTCATGTCTCCTTATCACATTTTTTGTGTAAAGCATGAAACTGCTACTCCAAATCATCACTTGTTACAGGCTGCTTAATAATCATTGTGGATTTTTTTTATCCATGCTGTCACTAGAAATGCCAGTGAAGCTTATCATTATTTTGTAAAAGAAAATTAGTAATTCTAGGGCTGCATTAAAACAAAGAAGAATGTAGTTACGTTTAAGCATTATCATTTCAGAGTAAAAACATAGAACATGAATTTGGATGTTGGAAAGCTGGTAACTTAAGGAAATAGAGTTGATGAGTACTGGAGGGAGAGAAATGGGAGAAGGATGCCTGGAATGGTGTATGCAAGGCAGGCGTGTAAGGACAGGAATAAGGGAACGGGTGTCAGAGATGTAGATAGATAGATAGATAGAAATCTTGTGACTTCCTTCATCAGTGAACATGTTACTAAAGCTTAAGAAAAAATAAAGTGGCATGTTATGTATGTGCACTGATGATTATGATTCTCAAATTCAAGTCTTTGATACTTTTGTGATTTCTTAGTCCTTTGTCTCAAATTAGATGGAGGGGGATGAGGAGGATGAGAGAAGAGAGATGAGGAGGAAGAGTAAGTGAGAGGGAGTATGCATCAGTGAAATGCTTGCCTTTTTATTCTTGTGTAAGTTTGCTCAACCCCACCCTTCTATCTGTACAAACATAGGGTAACAGGGTGATATTTTCTACAGATGCTTATCGGGAGAAATATGGCCTTCAACCATGTGAGGAGGATACTCTTTCTGTGGCTCGGACCATGAGAGCATCATCCCCTCCGGCATCTGCGGCTGACCTCATAGAACAACAAAACAATCAGAAGAGAAGACCATTTAGACGGGTAGATGCCAGTTCTGTTTTTGGCGTAAACATTAGCTGGGTCTTGATTAAATCTCTTTGTATGCTTACCAACCTCAGGTAATCATTTTTTTGCTCTCCAACACTGAAACTGATGTAAAATTTTCTCCTATTGGGTTGATGCTAAATTAACCAATTTTCTATGAAATTCTTGTTTAGGTGTCTTTAATGTTGCTGTTTTCCAAAAGCCAGATTACATATAAAGTTATGTTTATTCCAAACCATTGGAGAACATATTTGCATGTGCTGATATCCTTTGTGCATAACCTCATACAGGATGAATTTGCTTATAATGTATGTGGACTCAACCTTTTAGGATGCTCTTCTGTTATAATTACCTACTTATTGTTTGGAATATGTTTACCGATGTCATTATTATGTAATATCCTGAAGTGGATGGTCATAAGAAATAGTCTTACATAATTTTGATTCAATATAGTTAATGCAGGTGTATTGTTGTATCAGTGATGGTGATACTATGCTTGCAGCAGGGCCTAATGAAACAGAGCAGCCTTGATGACAGTGTTGGGGAGCTTGACTTGACTGCTGCTGCTGATGATGACGAGCAACCCACAAATGATATGGATGAACCCCCTGATTTGCCACGACCTCCATCACCACGTCCAGGAACTCCCGTGCCAAATAATACTACAAATAAAGGTATTTATTTACATTTATCATACTTAATCACTGTTTTCCACATTAGCGAGGTAACGCTAGGAAACTGATGAAGAAAGACCTATTTACTCTTGTACAAACATATGCATGCACATACACGTACATATACATACATATACATATCAGCATATATGTGTATACATACACATACATATATATATACATGCACCTATTCTTACTCGCTCTCCTTCGTCCGTTCCTGGATGCCACAGGAAACAACATCACCACCTGCATCAGCGAGGTAGCATCAGGAAACAGATGAAAAAAGGCCACATCCGCTCACATTCATTCTAAAGCTGTCATGTGTAATTCAATGAAACCACAGCTCCCTATGCACATCCAGGCCCCACAGACCTTTCCATGGTTTACCCTGGACGTTTCACATTCCCTGGTTCAGTCCATGAAACTGAAATTCTTCATGATTATACTCTTTTTGGAATGTGTTAAGAGGATATCGCTTAGTATTCATGACAGAGAGTAATTTGTTATGATATTCTTGTGGTAATTTCTAATGGATATCAAGAGCCTGAGAATAAACTGATCCTTCCTGCATGGTAGGATGACTTCACACATTTGAGACACTGCAAAGTACATGAATAGCTGAAACATTGTAGGATGGCATTCTTGAATGATTACATGCAGCCATGCTAAATCGTATAGCATTCAGCTTTGGTAATATTCACTATATTTTTATTTCCAAATCACCATTTAAAATAAAAACTCATCACAGATGAGATGATTGATTGATAGAATAGATGAAGGGTTGTGTTTTAAGGTGCAGATTCCTTAATGTCCTTAAACACGAATTTTTAATACTTATAATTTTACCAAATATTTTAAGTAAGTCTTCTCTCCCACATAGTTTTCAGAAATAATTCACAAATAGTTATAACTGGGTGAGAGGGTCTGGTTACAGTGCAGTTGCATGTGCATGGTGAATTAAAAGCTTTGATTGCAAGCAGTTGGATGATGCACTTGCATGATACAAATTTGCAAAAGTCTTTACAAGTGTTATATGTAAAGTTGTAAGATTTCTTAACTACTTTGAGTGTTGAGAAGATCATTGACCTGGATATTTTGGGGAAATTTTGCATGAGCTTCTCATACAAATATGGCAAATGACATTTGCTGATATACAGAAGGGAAAAGACTTTTTATTACTGGATAAGGCAAGAAGCAAAGTTTCCATGATCATGATATGATTTATGCACAATTCCATGATCATGATGTGATTTATACACAAAAAAGAAAAGTATAATTGGATTGTCGTTGCACAGGTTTACCTTGGACTCCAAAAGTTCGACAGAAAGACATAGACTCCTTTCTAGATTCAACTCGAGTTAAGTTTGTGGGTTTTCAGCTGCAGGGAGACAGGACATCTTTGGCTGGCCTCCCACTACCCATCCATGAAGGTGTTAAGGTTCTCAGTAAAGTAAGTTTTCAGTTTGGCTTTTAAGGATTGTTGTTGGTGTATACATTGTCATTGTTATACATTGGATATTTATGTTGATCCATTGAAATGGTCTTATATCTATAAGAGGTTGTCTTTAAAAGTAGGCACTGAGTATGAGATAAAAAATGAATATAGCACAGTTTTAAAAGTACATGGCTTGAGAATTTGATTTTTATGCATACCTGTTATAGTTACTGTTTTTATATTAACAGTTGTAATTTTCAACAGCACGTGTATGTTTCACTGTCAGAAATACAAATACGACAAGAGGAAGAGATGACAAGGAATCCTTTATCTCACCCTGAAACTGACATTCCTCAGACTCCAGCAGAGATCCTGTATCAGGTTAGGTCTTTTTGGAACATTGCCCAGTGCTTACCTTATTCTGGTAAAGGCATAACAAATTATGTAATGATGAATATTTTATCGTGATGCTGCCTTGCCAAGTGTAATTTCTTCAAGAAATGTTCATGTATTACCCAATGATGGATGTATGAAAACAAATGAATATGGGATACCTTTGTGAGGATAATATTGATAACATTGTTACAACATATAATATCATATCTCAGCTTTATACCAGATGTTTGCATGACATTGAGATTATATCCTTTAGGCATATTATTCTATGCTTTTGTTACATGTGTTGCGGTTTGTAGATGTCTTATGGGAATGCTCCATTTAGAATTAGACTAACTATGTACTGACAATCACCATTTTTTGTGTGAAACTGTATGACACTATGGATGCAAAATTTTGAGAAATGTCCTTTGGTTTAGCCTCACATTGTTAGCCCTGCTTTCATGCTGTTGAAATGTATCAATTGTTAGCAATATATACTGTCATTTACCTTGATGAATATTATATTGATTTCATATGAAAGTAGCTAATACTGGAGGTAGACACATTAAGTAGAAGTAATCTTTAGGAACATTTGATAGGAGCCTCTGAAAACTGTTCTAGAGTTGCCCTCTGCCAGTGGCCTGTTAAGGGTGAGGCATGAAAGGCTAAGAAGTGGTACTGGAGTTCACCAGTTATAGAGCCTCTTTTGCCATGGCCATTCGCTCGAGGGAGTTCCTGAAGGGAATGGGTATCGATGATATAGATAGAAAATAACTATGAAGTGTGACTACCATGATTAGTAGGAAATTTGTTTTGCATTTCATACTTCTAAACTACTGAGACAACTTGAGTTGTACTGATCATTTCAACATTAACTGGACCCACCTGGGAAGATACTTTTCCTTTTACCATGTATACATTTAAAGCAAGAGTGAGAGAAGTACAAGGGAAAGATAATGAGGTAAAGGAAGAGACATCTAAAGAAAAGAAAACTTTGACATTTATAATGTGTAATACTTTGCCTTAGGAGCATATAGCTTTGGCAGGATTGCCATATCATTTAAGGGAGATAGTAGCTTTCAGTAAGTCAGGGTAGATGTAGAATTTGCCATCCAGGAATGTACAGATTGCTAGAAGGTAGGACAGTATGATGTTTTCCCTAAGATGTAAAGTAAGGGGATTACAGTTAGAAGAACAAATAGTCCTCACTGCCCTATACAAGAAAGTGAATCACCCAGTAACTTTCTTCCTAGCACAATAGAAACTCAGCACTTGGAAAATCCTGGAAGGCCTGGTTCCCAAGTTGCATCCAAGAATAGTTCTCTATTGGCAAGAAACTTTGGAAGACTGTTGATTATAGCTTCTGAAATTAAGAGATGCATTGACTACAGTAAGAGCAAGAACTGTAGATATTCAGTGCCTAAAATTTTTGATACATTGCTTGCATCCATTTGAGACATTATGAATCCTTCAGTGAAGAAATTTGAAGATGCTTTCATTAGATGTTAGCAAAATGTACCCGAGCAGCCTGTGTGTTGTAGCCTTTCAACAGCTTGATTGAGTAGAAGAGCAAAATGACAGCTTCATCTCAGACAGAGCTATTGGGGTAGAAGACCTCTGAAACCTCTAAGATATATGTAAAATGTGTGATAAATGACATTAAATGCTACTGAGGTTAGAAACCCTTATTGTCAGTGATATGAAAGGATGGGAAAGGAGGAGAATCAATAAAAACTTTTAAGGATGGAAGGCTTGACGTATTTGGAGTTGGAGAAATGCCTTTTTTTAGTTTAGGGAGTGTGGTTGGTGGGAAAAGAACAAAAGGATGACATCATTACTCGTTTTTGTTGATAAAGGTAATGTCACTCACGTGTTTTAACATATGTTTCTTAACCAGTCTTTCACAGACATTTATTTTGTATGACATTAAACATAAGCTTATGTAAACGAGGCATCTGAAATGTTAGGCATTTAGTGAAAAAGGCTTTGTATGCTTGTTATATAGGTAATTATATGGTTTATCCCAGCCTGTAAGAAAATTGAGGTGAGAACAATCATCATCGTATTAGAATTATATGACAGTAATGTCATATTCTCTGATTATCATTATTCACAAGAATGTTTGATAAGTGTATGCCAGAAGGTAAGACTCGCATGAAGTTCCTGGAACTTGTCATGCTAGTACAGAATATACTGATAATATGGGTTGTAAATGAAGGATTGAATGAATCTTATGGTAAACTGTAATAAACTGATGTAGGTAGAGATATTATCAGACATTTGTGTTTCATACAAAGATGTAGGAATGCTTGGAATAATAGTTATTGCATTTGTATTTTCCAGCAGGTGAGTTGCAACATCTTATTAACTTGAAATTTTAATGTAATTTGCATTCATTTGCTTAATTATTTGAGCTTAAGTCATATTTTAGCTTCAGTTTTATTGGTTTGGTGGAAGGTATCAAAATATTATACTTTGGTCTTGATTAGTTAGGGTTTAGATGTGTGGGAAAGTAAAGACTATTCCTGTGGATAGGGAAGAATTAATACTAACCACCCATCTCCCAAATATTGTAGTATATGCCATAGAGATTTTATAGAGGGAGGCTGGAAATCCTCCCTCATGTATTAACACTATGTTAAAGTAAGAACATCTGAAAGAACAATGTGCAGATTTTTCATTGAAGGCGTAGTTTTTGATGCTACCATGCTCAGCTAGGAAAGGCATATAAAAACGTAATTGGTTTTAGGTAGTAGTTTTGAGTAAGAAGTAGATTGTTTAGCCATGGTCACCCAAAATATCAATTTCACGATGGAATTTATGGGTATTTTGTTCCTTTTAATGATGGAACTTTTTAATATTCACATAGGGGCAGCAGTGATTAAGTATTACATTTCTCAATTATTACAATTCTCAAACTTTATTGTGTTAATAATGTCAGGGGAAACTACAAAGAAGTCTTTGGGGCTTGGATGTGGTTAGGGCACCCTGGTTTTGGTGCATTATACATGACAGCTAGAGAATGGATGCAAATGAATGAGACCATTCTTCTGTGCCTGGCACTACCTCGTAATGCAGGAAATGGAGGACAAGTTTTTCCTTCCTTTTACATGTGTCAGCCTTCTCATGCTTCCTTGCATCTACTTTTCCTGATGAGTGAATTTGCTAAGGCAACCCTCATTCTTTTTTTCCATATTTTCTTAATTTGCATGATAGCCAGATCAACATACAGAATTCTCTATCAGATTTCTTTTTTTATTTTGAGGCTTCGACGGTTGAAAGTGTGGAGGTGGTCAGCAACCAAAATAATTGGGTAAGCCTTTGCATTTATCACCCTGCTGTGACAGTGGGAAACATGAACATGACATTGACTTAATATTGTAATGATATGTTTAGCTAGATCTAACAAGAGGTTTAGAGAGGAAGGTTCCTATCATGGTAGGATTCTTTTTATTTTGCATTGGATTGATGATCTCTGCACTGGAGAGGAAAGGAATACTCAAGTGTGAATTGGAGTGAAACATGATGTCATCTTTTCCTGTCTTCATTTTAGAAAGCTAGAACCCTTTGCTTAATACAGTCTTTAGACAAAGTTGTTTACATATCATGTGCATTTTATGATTACCTTGAAAGTCTAATATTTTTCCAAAACCTACTCATGAAAATGTAGGTGATATTCCTTTATGACAGATATTTCATGGCCCAGGCCTTCATCAAAATAGGAAAATACCATGATAGGAACATAACTTAGTGATCAGTACTCTGAAAGCCAAGTTCATTATCCAGACTGGAATTTGCATTTTCCTAGGTTGTGAACCAGAATAGTACTTATACACCATAATAAATTTGTGATATTCTTTTAAATATTATATGCTATTCCCTACACTTGGAGCAGGGTGACACCTGCAGGACCTTCCCAAAACACTTTCTTTTATTTGTCTATAGGTTTCTAAGTGTGATCAGATATAATTGAAGAAGCCTGTTTGTTGGTGTAGCTTTGTGAAACTTGAATCATAAACCAACAGCTTGCACCAACAGAAATGATAATATGCACTGAACAAAGTTTGCTTATTCTTTTGTCTTTTGATTTTATTTTGTGCAGGCTATGCTCCCAACACTTCCCCAGTGTATGATAGCGTTATTGAAGATCCTTCTTGCTGCAGCTCCAACCTCCAAGGCTAAAACAGACTCTATAAACATTATGGCTGATGTGCTTCCAGAGAATATGCCGTAAGTGCCTTTTTCCATGTCCTGTTGCTGTACGTGGCCAGTACCCTATCTAGTCTCAAGCTGGATAGTTGTTGCATATCATTGGAAAACCTGTTTCTTCACTCATTTTATGGTCCTTCATATTTAGTTCAGTCATACATGTATAATCCCTCACTCTGTCCTTCCACATTTTCTTGATCACACTCACTTTCACATCTGTTTGTGAAAACCACTTTTTTGCTCTCAATGTTGGAGAGATGTGTAGTGCCAGGGTGTTTGGAGGATGTGTATCATAAACAATCCTTCATTTTTTTGTGAAAAGTCACAAGGAAAGAATAGATACTATCCTTGGTTGAATTTGAAGCTTTCATATGGATGTTTCTGAACATTATTACAGCCCTTTGAGTGGCAACACCATTCTCCAATCAAAGAAAATTTTATGTCTGATTTTTGTAATTTGTGTTGTTGCATTTCCACTGATTATTGTTAATTTTTGCCACACCTCATACCTCTCTTTATTGATATACTTTTTCATATAAGAGATCATTTAGTATATCATGGAGATAAATAATTTATGTCTTATCCAGGTCAAACAATTGATTAGAAATGTACTAAGACCAAAGGAACTCAAAAATCTCATCATTTAGAATGGTCCAGCTTATGTATGTTGTAACTTTGTGTTTCTTTGCCAATTGTTGCACCCACTTATACAAGGATGTGTTGAAGGTACTTTCTCTTAATAGTTTGTTCCTCTTAACCCTTTCGTTATGCTGAGCCATATTTTTGGATTTAGACCCATGTAACATATGACCCCACACATTATCCATAGATGTCAGTAACAGCCTAACAACATAGTTGGAAAATGAATCATTAGTTGCAGTCACCTGTAAATCATCAAAGAAAGTGAAATTGTGCCATTGAAGTGGGAGGAAAGATTTACAAAGCTGTTATTGTAAGTCAATTTTACAATAGAAGAAAGAATATCTCTTTTTATTCATACATGTTTGCCATTTCCCATGGGGTAGCAACATAAACAGATGACTGAGCCTTAGAGGGAAAATTCCTGTCTTTGCTTCTTGCTCTGTTCCTTCTTTTGGAAAGTAATACAGGAAGGGAGGATTTCCAGCCACCCACTCTGTCCCTTCTTAGTCACCTTCTACGACATTCAGGGAATATAGTGGGTCCTTACTGCCAGCCAGAGCACATGAAATATAGAGGATCCTTACTGCCATCTAGGGCACATGTTATACCCAACCACATCCTCCTACATGCAACTCATTTCAGTATGGAGGAAAATACACTATATTTATTTTGTGATTTTGTATAGAAATATATGACATTGGATATTTTTTAAGGGATTTTTTTCTTTTATGTAAAAATCCAACCAGCATGGGGAGTTGCAATTTTGATGGCAAATTTGTATCTCTCAAATAAAAGGAATAACATTTTTGGCTATTTGAACCTTTGTAGGTTTAAGGTAGTATCTCTTTTGTATGAAACCCATCATACCATATTTATGGAAATGAGGTAGAAATTAATATATCTGAGTATTATGTGTCTTGATTATTCCTCTTTGTCATACAGAACAACAGTGGTCCAAAGTATGAAGCTTGGGGTGGATATCAACCGCCACAAGGAAGTATTGGTGAAGGCTGTTTCAGCAACACTTTTGCTGCTCCTCAAACACTTCCGTATCAATCACATTTACCAGTTTGAATTTATGTCTCAGCATCTCGTCTTTGCAAACTGTATTCCACTGATCTTGAAATTCTTCAATCAAAATATTATGGCTTATGTCCAGTCAAAAAACACGTGAGTTTTAACTTGAACTTTGTTGAGATATTTTGTTGCAGAATATATATCATATTGAATCCTGTGGGAGGCTCATGAGGATAGAAGTGACTTGGGGCAGGTAGATAAGGTGTACTGGCGTGAGAGATCGACAAAGCCCCTATAGCACTCAGAAAGATGGACATATCCAGCACAGGTGACAAGAACAGTTAAAGTGTGAAAGGTGAAATCTTATAAGTAAATCATATATCAACTAGAGACAACAATACATTAAACCTGTTTTCATAAATGACAGGGTACTCTTCACTGACATAGAAATAGACTAGTGTCTCAGATCATGACATTATAGAAGTAACCATGCTGTACTTCTTCTTGGACATGGAAGAAGAATAGTTACAGTGCAGCATAAATGAACCACTTGACCTAAACTTCCATTTCTTACCTGCTTTTTTCCACTGTTGAATTTTTTAAATCTTTGCCTCCTACACCTGTAAATCTCTGCTCATTCCATCCATAAACTCGTGTGTCTTAAATTTCTGCACTTGTAGAGTTCTCTTTAATCCTTCTGTGAATGCTCTCATAATTTTTTAAATGCTCATTGCTTTAACGTTTGTAAATGATATTCACTATACATCAGTCAGTACTCAGCTCATTGCATTTTTAAGAGATAAATTTGCATCTTTACTTTGTAAAAGTTGTACTTTTAAGAATGCATACCAAATTTCAATTGTATTCACTTCACACCATTTCTGATTTTGTTTATCACTCTTTTTATGTAGAAGCTCATCACTTTGCTCGAGAAAATGCCTAGTACTTCATGAAATTTGCCTTTTTATTTTCAAATGTATAAAACTTGTTTTTCTGATGTATAACTCTTACCTTTTTTAAAAGGTTCCACTTTTACCACAGGATACCCTTGTTAGATTTCCCAGCCTGTGTCATTGGTGATCCACCAGAGATGACGGCAGAGGCCCTGGAAGACAATAGTGGAAACCTTGGGGGAGGAAACACTAGTCCTGGGGGTAGTGGAGGAAGTCCCAGTGGTGGATGTGGTGAAGGAGGCAACAGTAACCAGGGATGTGTCAGTTGTTGTTGGAGAAATATGTACTCATGCACTAACCTCCTGAGGATCCTCAACAAACTTTGCAAGTGGAAACACTCACGCATAATGATGCTCGTTGTCTTCAAATCTGCCCCCATACTGAAACGCACTCTTAAGGTACAGTATGTCAGATTCCTTTTTTAGCTTATAGCAATGAATTAGTAGATTAGATGCTCTCAGAAATTTCATTTATTATTTCTTTTGTTATTGATAAAACCCTTTGGCTCAGGTTATGTTGGAAACATTTTCCTTGGACTTATTTGTTCACAGTGGTTTACTGACTTCTTTACTCCAGATATCCTTCTCTCCTACAACTGCTTATTTCTGCTTCACACTACTTAATAGCACTGAGCATATAGTACTGCTTGGTATTTATTACTTATTGTTGCTTACCATTAAGTACGACATGTTGTTACCTACTGTTCATTATGTATTGCTGTTTACTGCTGGTATTGCTTTCAGCAAGTCCTACTTGCTGCTTACACCTACTTGCTTGTACTTGCTACTACTGTACTTCTTGCTTTCTGCTACTAGTACATCTGCTTTCTGCTACTAGTACTACTTACTAATACTACTACTAACTACTGCCACTACCATTACCATTACTATTACATCTGTTAGCTATTATGTACTGCTACTAGTACTGATGATAGTAACAGTAAAGATAATGAAAATGATAATCAAAATTGTGGTAATACTCCCACTTCTTGAAAGACAACTTTTTTACATATACCAAACAGTTTAGATTATGCACATGATATTGAGAAAGATCTACATTAATAAAGATCAGGAGAAGGGGTAAGTAAAGCATATTTGATATACAGCTGGAGGGGGGTTACAGGATATTGTTAGATACAGTAGAACCAGCGTAAGGTACCACAAGATATGTTTTGCGTTATTTTGCTGAGGAGGGTTTAATTATAAGATTTAGATAGCTAGAGGAGCAGGACCACACAGTATATATTAGAAGGGTGGAACTGAGGAATTAGACCATATGACATGACCATCATGTTGTATTTTAAAGAAAGGTGTATCATATATAGCCATGTACTTTATTTTGAAATGCACAAAATGCTCTTCATGTATCCTGTATGTTATGGGATAGCATGGATTGAGTGAAGCATTGTTAAGTATTGTACTATTGCCCATGATTTACAAAATGAGTGATATTTATTTAAGTAGTGCAGCGGTAGAGGATGGAAGTACATACTTCTCATATCTTTTATGCAACGATAGTAGGGCTATCTTTTAAGCCTAAGGAAGACAGCCCTCACAGTTTTGGAATCTAAAAAAGTATCATTTTATATGTAGGAGAAATGCATGGTAACTAACATTTTGTGAGCTATATACACAATCTAGTATCACATGAAAATATGTGGATAGTGAAAATGTGGATATAGATTAGTAGTGTTAGAAAGCTTTCTATGAGAAATATTCCACAATACAGTTACAAATTCTCTTTATCTGTGAAGTAACAACAAAATTTAGGAATGAGATAGATGTATAGCAAAAAACACACTGACTGAAGAGTTGATGCACTTGCAGGTGAAACATGCAATGATGCAGCTGTATGTGCTGAAGCTGCTCAAGATGCAGACAAAGTACCTTGGACGACAGTGGCGGAAGACCAACATGAAGACCATGAGTGCTATTTATCAAAAGGTAGATCTCTGAATTTCATGTCTGTGTTTGTGATTTAGATTCCATTCGGAATCTCTGCTGATTAAATGATCTGATTGTTGCAGCTAACTTTCCTTTATTCTCAAAGTGCTCTGTAGAATGCTCTTATTCATGAAAGTTATGCTTTTGTCTCAAGCCTTTTAACAAAGTGACTGGGTGTGAGCTTACATAATGAATTACAGGTTAGCGGTCCTTTCATCATGCAGTGGACTCATATCCTCTGAATTATGAATATGAAGCTTTACCATTTTACCATCATATATTAAATGCAAATTTTAGAGAGACATAGATATAAGTACCAGTCAGGATTGACAGAAAGTAATGAGAGCATTGAGTGAACAAGCATTAGGGATATTACTTGTAGGTGCATGGGCAGGAATAAGATGATTGAGATAAGGTTTGGTATAGAAAATATGTGAGACTATTTAAAGGAATATTTTAAAAACTTATAAACTCTATTGGAAAAATATTAGTTATATATCAGTATGTATGATTAGATCATTACAACCTTTTCTTGCACCTTGTTCCAGAGATAAGAATTAGTGTTAGCAAAAGTCATGGGAGAAATAGCATTGAAATCCTCTCAAAGTTAGCATGTATACATGGATGTATATAATTCATCATTGTGAATATTAATGTTGTTTACATAAATCACCTTATGTTATTGGAAGATTCATGTCTTCATCTTTAAAATAAAGTTTTATTTTATAATGACTAGGCATGCTTTTAGACTTGATTTTAAGTTTTTGGTAATGCTTTTTACAGTTCAGGTAACCCAAGATTTTGAACATCCTTTACAAAGTGTCTTTCTGAGTATACCTTTGACCATTAGTCTAGAATCTTGTTTATACTGTTTCTGACATTGAAATTTGAATAATGACATGATATTTTCCTTTGTTGACACTGCTGTAAAGTTACTTTCTGTTGGTGAATGTATCAAAGTTCTTTTATACTAATTCATCATCAGTAGTGTGCCTCCACTTGTGATTTGGATGTCTTGTAAACTTTGCAAACACCAGGGTCTCTAACATTTGTATTTTATCTTTCCCTTGTATCTACTTTTACTCTCTTCTTATTTCATGCATTTGCAGTTTTCATAACTTATGAAGTTAATTACCAACATTTTTTGTGTTCAGTATTTAAAGTAAGACACCTGCAGAAAGTAGCAATAAACAATTTAAATTTGTTTCAGGTACGGCACAGACTAAATGATGATTGGGCATATGGTAATGACCCAGATGCTCGACCTTGGGATTTCCAGGCAGAGGAGTGTGCTCTGAGAGCATGTGTAGATAGGTTCAATTCACGAAGATACAACTCTACCATTGTAAGATTTTGTTATTTTCATTTGTCTTACCTCCTTTCTTACTTACATCAAAATTTTCCCCTTTGACTCTCTTTGTCCAAACACATACATCTACACTCCATCCTTTCCCCTGATTAATCTTGATCTTTTTTTGCCCATTCTTCAAGTGATGATAAACTTCCTTAGGTAGACATTCTAGGAGCATTGAAGTTATTAGCTAGGTGAAGAGTTCCAAGGAAGAATAAAAGTAGAAATTGAATCAGCCATTCCTTGAATTACAGACAGTCAAACACATTAGATGTTGGTTGCAGTGACTTGTTAAGTGCTGCATGATTTTTGAACATAGTGTATAGGCAGCTCATTCTCAAGAGCAATAGCCAAAGTAATATCTAAAAAAGAGAGAGAAGCACTGTTGTGGATAACAGAAAAGGGTCCAGGTTGAGAATTAAAAGAAAATTGATGAAGCAGACTGCTCTTGATTGAACTATTTTGAGAAGGAAGTTGAGAAAGCCCTCAGATGTGTGAGCATTACTTTATAGTGATGAATATACTGTCAGTATATCTTGAGTTGTTTTTTGGAGAAGTGCATTTAAGATCTGAATTGAATCACCAGGTTTTTGTAGGGAGACAAATTAGAAAGAAAATAGGAATGATTACAGAAAAAGGTGGGAAAGTTGAATGGCCAAAGTATAGAAATCAGAGATATGAAGATTTTTAGGGATCTTCAAAAGATTTCCCAAAATCACTGAGAAAGGAAAACCATATGTGAATAAGATAAAGAAAAATTCAGCAGTAGATATCGCTGCCTAGAAATCCATTCTGGTGTTGAAAAGTTTATTAAGTTGCTTAAGAAGGTGAAAGTTGAGGAAAAATAAAAGATCATTTGAATTGATAGAAGTCAAAGCTGTAGAACAGTAATTAGAAGGATTAGAAGAGGTTTAACTTTAGGGTAGGCTGAAGCAGTGCATATTCCCTAGAAGTAAGAAAAAGTGCAGAGCAACAAAACAGAGGTGCAGCAGATGAAAAGATAAACCTTGAGCTCAGTGGTAAATTCCCATGGGACATGAGGAGTGATACAGTCCAAGCAGTTTGCTGTGTTTGACTCAGAAGAAAAGCCTGATCTTTGAACCTTGCAATTAGAGAATGTAAGAAGAGTCATTGGATAAGTACAAGTTAACCTGGAGAGGAAATATTAAAATTGTTCAAAGGAGAATAATAGGGAAAGAGACACATAAAATGTTTTCAGGACAGAGAAGAGAAATAGAATTGGATTCTCTAAATTTCTTAGAAACGTGAAAGTGGCCTGCAAAATGATACATTTGGTTATGAAAGAGATGTTGCATCGTTAATGAAGGATGAATGGTGTGAGATGTTTGATCGCAAGTGTGTCAGCACATGCATGTGTGAGAAATTAAGGATGTCTATGATTGTATTATTTGTGTCATGTAATGTTAGAGAAGAGGAGGTTCAGGATACATTCTTGAAAAAACTTGAGAGAGTAATGGAGAGTGTAAATGTAGGGAAAACTGTGTTTGTTTGGTGACTTAGAGGGAAGAGTTGGGGACAGAGTGTAAATGACAGTGATGAAAGAATATACAGATTTTGTGCATTTTGGACACATGGACAGACACAGGGCAGGTAGTGTCAGTAAGAGCCTGATTGCTTTGTTTCTAGTGAGGGAGGAAATATAGGTCTCGTACGTGATGTGCAGTCAGAGAAAAGTACGAGGAGGAGAGACAGATCTCTGGAATATTTAGATAGGTGCCATCTGAGAATTGATTAGACCTAGGGCAATTTCACTTGAGGAAGTTAGAGGAATGACTGGGGACTGGATGTAATGGAAACATTTTTACTCTGGAGTTGAGGTTTTTCTCACAAGACAAAGCGACATGATTTTCAGCATGAAAAGTAAAAAGCATTTGTGTAAATGGTGAAGTGCATGTTTCTTCTGAGCACACTGGGCTGTATGTCCATGATTCACCTTTTGAAAATTGGGAATGCAGTTAATAACTAGAAATGTTAGCGATAATCTAGGCTAAGATTCAGTGATACGTCATTGGAAGAAGTTATCATCTTTGGAAGTATCCATGCCCCATATTCTCATGTTATGATTACCACTTTTTACTCCCTTAGTTTTTATTTATTTATTTATTTATTATTTTGCTTTGTTGCTGTCTCCCGCGTTAGCGAGGTAGCGCAAGGAAACAGACGAAAGAATGGCCCAACCCACCCACATACACATGTATATACATACACGTCCACACACACAAATATACATACCTATTCATCTCAACGTATACATATATATACACACACAGATATATACGTATATACACATGTACATAATTCATACTGTCTGCCTTTATTCATTCCCATCCCTTAGTTTTATAAGTTTTATTTTTCTACTGGAGATGATTGTTATATCGCTAGTTCTTTGTCCATTCTTTGCTGTCGTTATTCTTACCATATTCATTATTTCCATTGTTACTAAACTGTGAAAATATCTTGACCATTTCAAATGAACCATATTCCAATTCCAATCCAGCATGTTATAATCAATGCTAATATTCATGTTGATAAGTAAATTTGTAATGAATGAAAGATGATGGTAAGCCACAGTGGCAGCATCAACCACAAGTTTTGTGTTTTATTACAGGATCCTGACTTTGAGCCATTGGACAATTGTGTTACAAGTGTATTGGGACGACCTGTTGAACTGACAGAGGAGTTTAAGAAACACTATGAGGTGTGGCTACAACAGGAAGTGTTTTCAGCAGCCATAGACTGGGACCAGCTCTTAGCTCCAAACATATGAATGAAAGTTAGTGAATATGAATGGCTAAGTGACTTAGTTCTGCTCACGTCTTGACACACATCACTCATTTCCACCTTTTTCACAAACCTAGCTTCTAGGAATGTGAAAATCAAAAGGGAATGATTACAGTAATGCTATGATGGCATATGTGTAAGTCAAGAGTGAACTCAGAGAGTTGTAATGAGGAATGAAAAATGGCATCACAAGAGCAAGCAAAATAAAGGAGAATTTGGATTCCCACTTTGAATAATGTATTAAGATGGAGGAGAAAAAAATGAATTTTTTGTGCTCAAAGTCAGAGCCTCTGAGCTCTAGAGAAGTAAAGAATATATTTTTAGATATTTGCATCGGGACCACATCAGGGAAACCTCCATGTGTAGATGCTTTGTTGGGTTAAGAGTCTTGAGTGTTGTTGACAACATGAAGGTTATATGCCCTGTATTCATCAAGAAAACTAGTCTTTTTTTTGTTTAATCTTCTTTTATGAATGATATGTAAGCTATAAGGACAGTGAGCCATGAATTACCTGAGATGAGAAATGCTAAACAACAGGTTCAGCAGAAACCACATAGATTAACATGAAGTTGCAGAAATTATAGCAAACCTCTGGATCTCCTGCCTCTCTCATATATTAGCACATTAGACTGCCATGATAACTTACATGCACACATACACATAATTGCTTGCACAGTCTTTTACAAAGGCACTCATACTCACCATTCTGTATTGGTAAAACAAGTTGATCTTAGCTCTAGCTAAGTTTGTCAGGCCGCCTGGTTCTGTACACATTAGTTAATCAGTAAATGGAAGGGCTGGATCCATGCTCTCTCTCTTTCTCTTCTCTGTTACATGTTTCATCAAGTGCTTATCCATAATTCAAATGCTGTGCAGGGATTTTTTTTTTTAAGAATTAAGGGGGTAAGTGCTATCACTCAAGCAGAGTATTTAAGTTCAGAGATATTAGAAAAGGCTGACTCTAAAGATACCAGTTCATATGCCATAAACTGATGTGAAACATAGAGTGACAAAATTAAGAAAATAAACAAGGAAGAAAGATTGTAAAATTTAGGATATGGTTGATAAAGGTTAAGGGTCTTGCCAAGGAAGATTAAAATTGTGATAGGAATAGGATTAAGAGTAATATTCCTCAGTCCAGTAAAAGTCAATGTATAATAACTCTAAAGGATTAAGAAACCAGGTTGTAAACAAATATAGAATTATTATGTATTAGCATGGAAAACATGGATGTGACTGTGACATCAGAATCATGAGTAATATCTCAAAAAATTGGCAGAAATAGAAATTGCAAGATATAAGATATTGAACAGGAAAGGGCTACAGAGGAAAGGAGAAAGTATTCTGTTGTATACAAGACCTGACTTGACCTGACCTAACCTAAACTAATCAACAACCTGGGTCACTTGTATAGTAATAATTTGTTGAGGGTGTTGGGGATATGTTTGGTCACTTTTTTTCTCTATCTTTCAACAGGGTACACCTGTCACAGTTATTCAGAATTTTTATGCTAGTAGTGTGTTCTATCCATATGGACAGTATACTTTTAGAATTTATCACTGTCATGGAAGAAGTTGCTTTTATTGGTTCTAAGACTCAGGAATCAGATTATGCTTTTCAATGATTTTTGTTTTTTAAACAACTTTATCTTCATGAACATCACCTTCCTCTTTTTCACCTTATACTTCTCATACAAATATTCTATGGCAGTTCTTGAAATGGAGTAGCCACTCCTTGTTTGCAGGAAGTTTGCCCTTGCCAAAAAACTCTTTGAACATTTCTTGGGCCATATCAGTCAAGATTTGGTTAAGTTACTCCATTGGTATGCAGATGGTGCTCCTTAGAACATTCAGGTTTGAGCTAATTGAACATTATAGCACAGTAATTTCATCATTGTACTTGCTAAACATTAGAATCTTCAGCTAACCCTTGGTTTTGTGGATGTCATACATAATACATGTAGAGACATCATATTGATTTCATGAATTTAGGAGAGCATTTCCAATATCTTTGAATAATGAAGTTAAGGGTGAGGCCCTAAAGGCTCGGAAGTGGCAGTGGAGTTAACCAGTTGGAGAGAGTCTTTTGCCATGGCCACTCCTCTCAGGGAGTTCCAGGAAGGATCAGGCCTTAGAGATATAGATAGATGGATAGTGTGAAAATTACTTCTTGGTAAGTATTTGCAGGTGAATGTGCCACTTGCAATCAGGTTGACAAATAGCAGTGATGAGGCAGGCCATGAATTTGATATTAAAAGTACTCTCTTTAGCTATATCATTTGTAGTATTTTCATGCGAAAGTTTTTATTTGTTACTATGTAACTTTATCAACATTTCACCAAATTTTTGTTGTAGAAGAATATGTAGTCTGTTCTTTTTATATTTTTGGTATATCCTGATCTATATATTTTTGGGAGTGAGTATGAGTATCCTTATTTTCTCATTTAGACCTTATGAAAATCACAGATCTCAAGAGAAAGTTCATTGTGTTTAGTCAGTTATAATGTCAAGATTTTCCTGGCTGTTATCAAGTTTCTCTCAGAATTTTGTGCTGATTTGGAGGTTTACCTTCACTTTATTTCACCTGCTACTGCTAGTCATGATGACATCTTTCTTGAAAAGTGAAGATTCCTATTTATGAGCATGATGAGAAATATGTAGATGTACTAAAATATGGTACATTACATGCATTAACTAACATTTTATTTGGAGTTATCTTTGTTATAGATGATTTTGATTGCTAGAATTGCAAACACCAGTGTAGTGCTGCACCTTCAGGGCTTTAGGTCATGGAATTCACAAGATTATGGTTGTGTTTTCAGTATCTGTATGAAAAGTGAGGAAAGTACTTCTTAGTAAGTACTGCATTTGCATAAGAATATGTCAACCTTGACTAAAATGTCCAATGTCCACGGTGAGATGCATTACATATCATACTAAAGTATTTTGCTCCTCATTTGTAATATTTTCATTTTGTATATGTGTAGCCAGTTCCTTTTATATTATTGTTTTAGCCAGATCTATGATGTTTTAAGGGTGGAGCACATTTATCGTATATTTTTGTTTGAAGTGCATTAGAATCTGAAACTTCAGTTGAAAGTTCTTGATTTTTAGTGAACAATTGTGCTTGGATATTTTCCTTGGTAGTTTTGGGTTTTTGATAGACTTGTGTATGCATTTGACGGTAATGTAGAAACTTTCTTTTAATAATAGTTTCACCACTTATTATTGTCATCTATAATTATGTATTTCTCATAGAGTGAAATAGTATTTTAAGCTTTAAAGTAACAGATTCCTCTTCATAAGCATGAGAGAGAATAGATATAGTTGTAGATAAGAGAAAAAGATATCTGATTCCTGTTAGCTTAGATATAAGCTACTTAGCACAAACAAGAAACAAAGCTCACAGAGCTGATAGCAAATTTGTTAAACTAAGGCAAATGAAGTGCATATTAGAAGGATTTCAACTCAATCATTTGATGATCCCATTTCTTATCAAAGATTAAAAGTAAATATGTTCTTGCATTAGCACTTTTTATTCTGTTGCAGTAATTTACTTTATAGAAAAAGAAGCAAAACTACAGGTCATAGTTTTGATTTGTCTGAGGTAAGTAACATCAGCTCCTATTGAATGTCCAAACATTCATTATTTTCATTCTGAAGTTACATGGCAGCACTAAGTACCTGACATCACTGTCCATGTCATGCCTTGCATTGGTAGTATTAGTAAGTGCATTCAGATGACATTTACGTTTTTTGCAATCAGGGAAAAGTACTTTTCACAGCCCTAGAAAAATGAAGTATTTTGTCCCTCAGGTCACACTGACAGAAGTGGTCTGTTTTCCCCTAACTACATCAAGGGTAATGATATTTTCTCAGCATTATACATTTCCTGTCTGCCGTTATTGATAAAATGATAGTGACTTAGGTATTCCAATGTTCTCATGAAAGTCTATCCAATTATTCTGTATTAACGAAAGTTCATTGTATGAAATTCCAAATGTGTTTGAATTAGAATATTGATTGACATATTAAGCTCATGACGTTGTGAATTGTTTCTTTTATGAGATTTAAGGATAATCAGCAGATTATTCCTGTAGAAAGTACACAAGGGGAGCATAATTGATGAAAAGATAGTATAAGTTCAAAGATGTGGCTTTGAATCTTGCTTTTGTCACTGTAGTCTGATGAACTGTTGTGTTTTATCCATTCTAGTTCAGCACCATACTGCTGATAGGGAGACTAAAAAAAGGAAAATAAACATAATTTTCAGGGACTTTATTCCAAAACTGTTGCTTAGGTTTTTCATGTTGATACACTTTTGTCATACTGAAATTATACAAGGATTATTTATGTATGTGTATATATATATATATCGTGCTGTCAGTGGATTGAATCGGCATGTGAAGCGTCTGGGGTAAACCATGGAAAGCTGTGTAGGTATGTATATTTTGCGTGTGTGGACGTATGTATATACATGTGTATGGGGGTGGGTTGGGCCATTTCTTCGTCTGTTTCCTTGCGCTACCTCGCAAACGCGGGAGACAGCGACAAAAAAAAAAAAAAATATATATATATATATATATATATATATATATATATATATATATATATATATATATATATATATATATTCATACATATTCACCATTTCTTGCATTAGCGAGGTAGCATTAAGAATAGAGGACTGAGCCTTAGAGGGAATATCCTCACTTGGCCCCCTTCTTTGTTCTTTTTTTTTTTGTTCTTGAAAAGTAAAATACAGGAGGGGAAGATTTCCAGCCCCCCAGCTCCCTTCCCTTTTACTTGCCTTCTACAACACACAGGGAATACATAGGAAGACTTCTTTCTCCCCTATCTGTAGGGGTAATACATAGCAATGCTGTTGCATGTGGGGCGGGGTAGTGACAGGAATGGATGAAGGCAAGTAAGTATGAATATGTACATGTATATATATGTATTCTGTTTCCCATTTTAGAAAGTTAAAAAAATACAAGGAGGGGAGGATTTCTGGCCCCCCGCTCCCGTCCCCTCTAGTCGCTTTCTACGACACGCGAGGAATGCGTGGGAAGTATTCTTTCACCCCTATCCCCAGGGATAATATACATATATATATATACACATACACACACATACACACGCACATATACACACACACACACACATACATATATATACATGTGAAAAATGTAAGAAACAATTTAGAAAACTGAAACTTCTAGCTTGAAATGAAATGAAAAAATGAATGTCACATAATGGTTCAACCTCTGGCTATGGAAAGGAAATGTTTAATTTATTTATTTACGCAAACGCGGGAGACAGCGGCAAAAAAAAAAAAAAAAAATATATATATATATATATATATATATATGTATATGTCTCTGTAGGTGTATGTATATGTTGATATGTATATATGCATATACGGGTGTTTATGTGTGTATATATATATATATATATATATATATGTATATATATATATATATATATATATATATATATATATATATATATATATATATATATATATATGTATATATATATATATATATATATATATATATATATATATATATATATATATGAGTGGATGGGCCATTCTTCGTCTGTTTCCTGGCGCTACCTTGCTGATGCAGGAAGTGGCCATTATGTATGATGATAGTAATGAAAGGGTAAGTCAAAATTTTATTATGCTTAGAATTGAATTATAGGACCAAGTTTTAGACTCCTTGATCAGATGTCCAACACAGGTTAAGTGGGTGTGAGAGAATAAAGTCATCTTGTGTTAAAACAATATTCACTTGAAGGATTGGATGTATTTTGTATTTAGTGATATGATCTGCCTGACCTTGGACAGCATTGTGAAATAACAGCTGGGAATATCAGGATAAATGTGATTGGCTCCTGATTGACCAGAGCATATTGGTGGATGATTCAGATGTAATTCATAGTTAATTACTATTTGAAATTTCTTGTCTTGTGGAAACTCTTGGGTAAATCAATGGTTCACAGTCCTTATAAGTCATACTCCTTCACAACAGAAATTTTTATGTATAAAATAGTTTTTCTTTTTCTCAGTCATCTTCATCTTTCCACATTTTATGGCTGTTTGTTGTGGCAGCCTTATGTTTGATGATATCTAGTCTTGGGAATCAGTTAAGGCATTTCCAAATGGCTTTCTTCCCCCCCCCACCACCCCCCCTCTCTCTCTATCTGTTTGTCTATCTCTCTCTTTTTAAAGCTCACAGATGGGTATTCTAAGTTTTAATGTTCTCAGATATAACCCAGATCCAATACTGTATGCTTGTGGAAATAAAAGTGAATGATGGAGTATTATTGCCTTAAAACTCAATCTTATTTGTCTGTATTTGTAAGAAATTTTTTATTGTGCATTCGGTAGAGATACCTGTTTTCTAGGTATATAGGGACAGAATATTTGGGATTATTGTGGAGAACTATGTTACTTTACAAAGTGATTTTTAGACAAATATGTATTAAGTTTTTTGTGTGTGATGGAATGTATGGATCATCCAGTTTTACATGCAAATGAATAACTCATTATGAAATTGGAAATTATATATCATTTGCCCTTTAGTGTAGACAGGCATAATGTAAAACAATTGCAGATATCAGCCATATTATTTCCATATTATTTGTATGCATGTACCAATCTGCTGCATCAGCTCTCAGAGAAAACAGGAATCTTCTCACAGTTACTTTATCACACCTAATCAAGAACAGAGGAATTATAAAAGGGAGTTATCCTCCAATTGTATTGTTGTAGACACAAGGAGGAAATGTCATGACTGCTATGGAAAGCAGCTGGACTTTGTGACTTAATTGAGGGGAGCTTAGTATTATGGACAGGGATACTTTGTAGATTTATTTGCCACATACACAAACAGCCAAAGTGCATATGCATTTATCATTGAAATATTAAGGGAGCTAAGAATTGTCTGTATGAGATCCTGTGCTGGTTTTAAGTGATTCACCTAGGTCAGGTGGAGGTGTAAGTCATTCAGATATGATTCTGTGACGTTGGCTTGCAGAGAGGACTGATTTAAGCAGACAAGGTACTGATAGCAAAAACCACTAATTGAGTAATCACATCTTTTCATGGATATGTTCACAAGGTATGTGCCTATTCAAATTGTTTCTTGTTCTATGTTACCATACTATCATGATAAAATTCAAGGATACTAAACAGTGTTGAACTGAAAGTTGACTCAGTTGAAAATAGAGGTCTAGTCAAAGCTGTCATACATGGAAGCAGCCAGACACTTCAGTATTGATTGCTCCACACTATGCAAGACTTGAATAGAGAGAGATGAAGTTTTGAAACAGTCATCACCCAATAACTCTCACAGGCATGCACAAACTCTGTTGCTGCTGTTCTTAAGGTTCTGCTTGTAATGGTTTTGAGGGAGAACAAGCTTTATCTTTAGCCCCGTATCATTAAGATAATACAGTGGAAACTGCTTGCTTATGTACTTGTAAAATCCCAGGAACCCTCTTTTTGGGGCTCCTGCAGTGTTTGAGGTTGCAGTTCACACAGGAACAGGGAAGTTGGGCTCCTTGGGGGTGAGAAGTTCTTCAACAGTGCAGTACTCTTTCATTCTTCCACTTATACAGCCTACTTAAGGGTAACTTCTTTCTCAAGGTGTTACCACTTGTAAGTGGAATCCAGAAACACACAGCCTATGAACCTTCTAGTGTATGTGGTTGGCATTTTGAATGCTACTGAAATCCATGGAAGTGGCTTCTGGGGCAGGAAAGTAAAGGAGTGTGTATATATATATATATATATATATATATATATATATATATATATATATATGGGGATAGGGGATTAAGAATACTTCCCACATATTCCCTGCGTGTTGTAGAAGGCGACTAAAAGGGGAGGGAGCAGGGGGCTGGAAATCCTCCCCTCTTTTTTTTTTTTTTTTTTTTTTTTTTTTTCCAAAAGGAACAGAGGGGGCCAGGTGAGGATATTCCAAAAAAGGCCCAGTCCTCTGTTCTTAAAGCTACCTCGCTGATGCGGGAAATGGCGAATAGTTTAAAAGAAAAAGAAAAAATATATATATATAAATATATTCATGTGAGAAACTGCAGAAGCTGGTGACTGAGTTTGGTAAAGTGTGTGAAAGAAGAAAGTTAAGAGTAAATGTGAATAAGAGCAAGGTTATTAGGTACAGTAGGGTTGAGGGTCAAGTCAATTGGGAGGTAAGTTTGAATGGAGAAAAACTGGAGGAAGTGAAGTGTTTTAGATATCTGGGAGTGGATCTGGCAGCGGATGGAACCATGGAAGCGGAAGTGGATCATAGGGTGGGGGAGGGGGCGAAAATTCTGGGAGCCTTGAAGAATGTGTGGAAGTCGAGAACATTATCTCGGAAAGCAAAAATGAGTATGTTTGAAGGAATAGTGGTTCCAACAATGTTGTATGGTTGCGAGGCATGGGCTATGGATAGAGTTGTGCGCAGGAGGATGGATGTGCTGGAAATGAGATGTTTGAGGACAATGTGTGGTGTGAGGTGGTTTGATCGAGTAAGTAACGTAAGGGTAAGAGAGATGTGTGGAAATAAAAAGAGCGTGGTTGAGAGAGCAGAAGAGGGTGTTTTGAAAGGGTTTGGGCACATGGAGAGAATGAGTGAGGAAAGATTGACCAAGAGGATATATGTGTCAGAGGTGGAGGGAACGAGGAGAAGAGGGAGACCAAATTGGAGGTGGAAAGATGGAGTAAAAAAGATTTTGTGTGATCGGGGCCTGAACATGCAGGAGGGTGAAAGGAGGGCAAGGAATAGAGTGAATTGGAGCGATGTGGTATACCGGGGTTGACGTGCTGTCAGTGGATTGAATCGGGGCATGTGAAGCGTCTGGGGTAAACCATGGAAAGCTGTGTAGGTATGTATATTTTGCGTGTGTGGACGTATGTATATACATGTGTCATGTGTATGGGGGTGGGTTGGGCCATTTCTTTCATCTGTTTCCTTGCGCTACCTCGCAAACGCGGGAGACAGCGACAAAGCAAAAAAAAAAAAATTATATATATAATATATATATATATATATATATATATATATATATATATATATATATATATATATATATATTTATATATATATATGTGTGTGTGTGTGTGTATGTATATTTTCGTTCGTACTTGTTCAATCGTTTCTACAGTAGTGAGGTAATGCCAGGAACAAAAGAAGAAAGGCCTCATTTGCATGTTATGTAAATAATTTTTTCATGTTCAGCTTTCCTGCATTAGGTAGTGTTACTCAAGAATGACCTCATTTGCTCACTGCCACTCTCTAGCAATCATATGTAATGCACTCAAGCCACAGCACCTAATCCACAACCAGGCCCCACAGACCTTTCCTTGGTTTCCCCTGACCGCTTCATATGCCGTGGGTCAGTCCATTGACAGCTCATCGCTCTGATTTGCTCCATCCTATGAATGCCTTATATTCTTGTGCATGTTCAGACCCCAAGAATTTAAAAAAATTTTCACTTCATCCTTCCATTTCCAATTCAGTTCCCCATTTTCCTTAACCCATGCACTTCTGAGACAAATATCCTTGTTTGGTCTCCTCACTCATTCTCTCCATATGTCCAAACTGATTCAGCACACCCTTTTCAGCTTTTTCAGTCATACTTTTTTAGTTACCACACTTTTCTTACCCTCTCATTTATTAATCAATCAACACCACATCACATATTGTTCTTAGGTATTTCATTTACAACACATCCACCTGCCTTTGTGATTGTTTTTGTTGGGCCCATGCCTTGCATCTATACAACACCATCAAACTAACATACCACAAACATAACTATCTTTTCCTTTACAGACAATGACCTCTTTCCACACATCCTTTAGTGCACCCAGGCATTAGACCCCCACACCCAGCATATGGCTTACCTCAGCTTCTGTGATTCTTTTTGCTGTCATTTCAACTTCACTTAAGGTATCTAAAGCATATCATCACTTCCTCTAGTATCTCTTCATTCAAACTCGCAATCCAGCTATTCTGTCTCTTTCCACTGCTGAACCTAATAACCTTTTCTTCGTACATACTCTCAGCTGTCTCCTTTCGCTCACTGTCCAAAACTCATACTTCTGCTGTTTCTCACTTGAATCTGCTACCAGCACCATGTCATCAGCAAACATCTGATTCACCTCCCAAGTCCCCCCATAGTAGACTTCAGCCTGGCACTTTTATGCCAAGACCCCTAGCTTTCACCTCTCTCACCACCCCTTTAAACAAATTAGATAGCCATGGTGACCTTACATACCCCTCCTGCAGACCCACCTTCATCTATAATCACTCACCGTCTTCTCTAACTACCTTAATGTCATAATAAAAATTCTTCACTGCCTCTAGTAGCCTTCTTCACACACTATATATTCATATATATGCATAACCCCTTCTGCAGATCCTCAATCAACCTTCTCATATGCTTTCTCCAGATAGATAATTTTTTAGGCATTGACTAGATAATATTTGTATATTAACAAAGTATTCCTGTTCATACATGCTAATGCTAATATGAAAGCCTAGCAGTGCATTGCTCTGATATGATTGCCAAAAGTTCAGATTTTATAGATGCTTCCCTTAGTAGAATTCTGGTTTTGCTGCATTAAAGCAGTTTTCTCCCATGTAGTGAGCTGTGGTGAAATAAAAATTTCTTTCTGACAAAATGCTCTAGAAATAAAAACGAAAACTGACTGTCTCACGTGCTACAGGATTAGAGATTGCGAAGTTGTATAAGAATGTGAATATCAAGATGTGAAGGAAAAATGACAAAGCATCTATGATTTTGAGCACCCTTTACAACATTGTTCTTCATATCTGGTGAGTACCCGACTTGTAATATTTGATGATCAAATATATCCCTGTTTTGAGATGAAAGTGACCTGATTTTTTGTTTTTATATATCAGGAGTTTAGATATCTGTTCCACATAGAAACTGGTTAGTCTGGGTAAACAGGGTATCAGTATAACAGGATGAGCTATTGAAAGATCATGTATGACATTTAGCACCAACTTCAGAGTTAGTTTCAGGGTTTCAGTGAAGCCTGTTTATCCTGCTTCTGAACTTCAGGGAACACCATATTAGTGTATCTGTGTTCAAGGCTTCCATCAAACTGTATGATCACATTTGTGTTATTAATTAATTTATTAATTCATGATACAGTAGAAGTTTCTTAGTGTTCATTTGTTCCTGGCGATTGTAATATTTGTCATGTTTATATTGTTAAATTATTTCCTTGTAAATAGTGTAATTAAATCCTTATATGATCGTGTAGCATGATTTCTTAACCAATCATTCTCATCTCTTTATCACTGTTTGCATTTGTTAGAAATTGCAAGCCGAAAATTTCCAAAACATGGTCACTATTACATATCAAAATACAAAAAGTTTAGGAAACATTATAGTTATAAAAGGTTTTAGTAGATGGGATGACTAGGGTAAGAGAAAGCTAGGGGAGATCATAATTCTTGTGGTTTGATAGGTGGTGATTTAAGGATAAGGGAAGTTGAGAAATGTTTTGAAGGTGAAGACGTTAAAACAACAGGCACCATGTTAAAAGTGTAAGATGGCTAAGGAATGACAGTAAAGAGTTGCACAGGCCTCTTTCTTGGAAATAAATCCTGGCATCAACCTTCGCTTTAATAAAGCGTCTGCTCTGGTTACAAAAACTAATGAATGATGAGTATTCATTTGTGTTAAACACGCTTAAAGAAAATAATCTGCCTGCTGTATCACCTGATCTCATATTAACGTTGACAAGATTTATGCGTTATTTCTACTAATTTACAAGAATATCATGACATTTAATTAACAAAGAACAGTCCCTCAGAGGGGTATATAGATAAAATTGGAGGGTGCTGATGTCAGCTGTAGTGCTACGTAGATGAGGAAGAATGATTTTACCTGCTCTAGACAAAATATGATTGTTGCATTTCACTCCTGAGTCACTCAGGCTGAACTTTCTCGGTAAGAAAACTAAATAATTGTAATAATGATTACTTTTTATTCATTATTTGTGACAATCCAGATTATATACTTGAATTTACTCCCCATCTCTAAGGTCTACTTCTGGAAACCGTCACCAGGTGTCCAAGGGAGATGTGAGGTGTTTACATGGCTCCTGTAGATAGGTGATATGTTTACTGGGCTCTTGTAATGTGCATATAGACAATCTGCGATTCGACTCTGGCAATAATCTAAACTCCCAAGGTATGTGAAAGTTGCAACACGTAAATCATTTAGGTTTGACTTGAATCTGTTGGTGTAGTTTGTTGATTGTTATAGTATGGAAACGATAACACTCGCTTTTTGAGATGTAATTCCCCAAATATAGAAATGTTTAACAGTCATGGAGTTCTTCAGTATTGGTGAGAGGTAGCGATCTCTGATTAACTATAATGAAATTATGAAAATACTTCTCGGATTAAAATTCTCCCTTTTGTTTATCAAATGTTCATCAACAATTATATACCACATCATTTCATACACGATACATGGAATATGTTGTTTAAGTAGTGTTTCTCTGTCCTGTCATGCTGGCTTTTAGTGAAGAGACGTTTAAGCGGCCTTTGGGTCCCTACTTTGAGGGATGTAAGCACAATATAGTCTATTCTTATTATATAGCTTAATGTGGTCTCGCTGTGGAATGTTCGTATCGACTTGCACACACACCTTCACTACAACAACCATAATTCATAACTCAAGGTGAGGAAGAATAATGATACTTTAGGTTAGCTTCGCTAGTGTACAATAAGATTTGTAAGATAACAATCTAACTACTTCCGAAATATGTTGAAAATTAGCGAGTAAAACCTGCACCTAAGCGTGTAAATGTAGCCAATCATCATTGTAAGATTTTTATTATCAGCTCCTCAAGGTTCGTATCTTTTTTTCGATCAGTAAGTGTCAAGGCGTCTATGTTCTCATGCATTCAGCATCTAACGCTCGCAGTGTATTTCTGTCATTTCGACAGTGCTTTCATTTTCACTCACTGAGCATCAAGGTTCTCTCATTGTTCGTCGATCGCAATCAAGGTGCTTGTACGTCGATCTAGTCTGTAGGATGCTGAGTTTTCGTACTGTGAGCGGAGTGGGATCGGCTGGCGTTCACGTCCTTATCTGTAGGATAAGTTATCAAATTAACATGAATCTGGTAGTGAGAAAGTTGTACGTAATATAGGACTTGTCATTGGGTAGAAAAGGGAAACAAGAGAACAAGAAAGGGGATGAATATGAGACGAATGAAAGTGACTGGAAAAATTTGGGGGAAATATTTCGATATGAATAAGAGCTAATATGAATGGTTTATACGAAAGAGAACAATGAATGACGGGAAAATAGACGGATTAAGGAAAAATCAGTATGGAGGAAAGACAGACTAGATATTAGGGACAGGTAGGGAAAAAAGGAGATGGAAACGAGAGACGAGATATATATTTGAGAGAGGGAATGACAGACGTAATTGATGATAAAAAGGAAACAGGATGAATAAATAGGGCGGGGAGAAGAGAGGAGTGATTTTTGAGAAAGTGTTACCGCAAATGAGACTGTGGATTGTTTGTGGGTTTATGAAAAGTCGGACAAACACGTTGGATCAGTATTTGGTGTGGTTATAAGTCTGATTTGTGAATTTCTGGGATCACAGGTGCATGAATTTGAGGAAGTCGCGTAATTGTGTTTAAAAGAAAAAATGGGATACTTGAGCAAGCTGTAAGTACCTCAACATGTTAGCGTAGCTGATAAAACTGGTTCCTTTCCACATGTATTTATTTTTTTCTATGTTTTGGTGAGCAATAATTAACTTCATCAACAATACTCTCCCTGCCCCTGTCTGTAATTCCACCACCGTTCCAAACCAAGTCCTTTTTAGCTTCCTGTCCAGTGCCGCTGTCTCCCACGTCAGAACAGTAGTTTCCCATGGTTACCAATTTGTCTTATCTCTTCTGCTCCACCGAATTCTGCATAACAGGATGTTTTTGTAGACGACTGCGCAGCCATTAAAATGCTATCGTATTAAAAGATACGTGGACTTCAGTCACAGCTGCATTATGAAACGTCTGTGTAACGTCTTGACATTAGTGTTCAACCACTTCAGAGTGTCGGTACGATGCTTGGGTGTAACGGCCTAACGTTTGTCCTCGACACTTAGGAGTTAGGTCATAAGTCATGACACCATTCCAAAGGGTCGTCATACTCAAGGGACACCAGTGTCTGGACACCAAGAACACAAATGCTGTTATATAGGCGATATGTGTAGTTAAGTGAAATGTCAACCGTCCATGAATAAGTTTCATTTCTGCTGATACTCGCGATTAATTCAAATAATTTCTTTAATGAGTAAACTCATGCCTTAAACTTGCGTGATAAGGTCAAGTGCAACATGGCAGAAGCTCTCTCATTATCGGCATACAGATTAACATGAGTGCTAGTAAATAAGAGACAATTGTACCCGAAATCCTCTTGAGCGAGGCGGATTGCGTAAAGCGTTTGGCTCCTCATCATTACGTCTTTAATTTTCAGCGTCTTGGACATGTTAGGCGACCAGTTGAAACTAGAATACATATCTTAATACGGAGCGATCCCCTCCCTCCCCTGACCGTCATCTCCCCGTACACCCTGACGTAAAGGGAAATATCAACGAGTTATGGTTCAGGAAAAACACCGCGAAGGGTAACCGCAATTGGGCTGGTTGACCTTGGATGTCTGCAGCAGGACACAGGAGCTGTGTCTCCGTCGCTAGCGGGGAAGAAATGGTGTGGTGTGTGTGTGTGAGTGTGTAGTTGCTGGTGACAGTATTGTCTCGTTAGTCATACCTCTCGTATGTGGACAGGTTATCAATCACAGTATCACACTGATAACCAATCTGTCGAAGCTGGTTCGTTCGACTGATGGTATTTGGCAACTCTACGTAACTCCATTATACAATTCGTCTCGTTAGTATCGTTAAGTGATAACCATAGTTATAAACTTCTGTTCAGCAGATGAAGTGCTTAAAGGAAGTCGAATTCCATTGGTGAAGCTCTGGAAATCACAAGTGATAACAGCGAGTGGCGTTTGGTGCTGACCTTTTCGTAAATACGAAGAAAAACATAGAGACGGACTGTATAAATTTACATTTTACACTCCCAGAACAACTATATTGGTGAGAATACTGCAGAGTTTTAATTAAACCGCTTAAAAATCTATCAAAATGGTTATATTAATGATAATTCGGAAATTATGGCGAGAATTGGCAACGGTGTGAGCCTGCGTCCAGGGCCACTGGGTAACTTTAACACGGCAGTGACGATCAGTGCGAGTTAAGGTTTGTTGTTATGAGGATACCTTTTGCTGTACTCACGCCGCATTGGATTCATACTTGTACTCATATTATGGTGAGTCGTGCCGTGTTTTCTTGAGTGACATCTTGCAGGATTAGGTTAGAGAAATGGAGCGGAAGCCGCTGATGTTGTTAGGGAAAGTCTGACGAGGAATTAACTTTAAGGTTAACTTTTTGTTAAGTTCATGTGTCATATTAACAGTATCAATCAACGTTTTCTGATATAGTTTCGCTGAGATCGCATGTGCTACACTGGAGAGTACACTAGAGTAATTATACACATTAGATTTTGTATCTCCTAGGCTTCGATAATCTACAGCGGTCAGGAATGTGAGATGTGTTGTTGCTACCAAGGCCTTGGACGAGCGCGTGATATGGCACTTGTAGATTTGATCTTGTAGACAAGAGACAAGTTTGTAACTAGGCTTGTAGATGAAATTATATACTAGAGGGGAAATATGATACGACGTAATAGTCGGATTTTAATATAGCTGGTAATGGAGATGGTTTAGATGTATGATACCAAGAGGGAAGGTTGTTGGTCTTGTAGCAAGGTTATCGTAGAACGATGTTCACCTTCAGGACAGCTGTTCGCTGGATGACTGGAGGGTAGTAGCTACGTTGGGTGGTAGTTAGTCAAGCTGTAGCGAAGTAGTGTAAGACGGTAGTTGCAGTGGAGGATTTTTTTTTTCAAAGATAAATGTAGGGCGGTAGTCTTATAATCCTACACGCTGGTGCTTTTTTTTTTTTTGTATTCCACGATGATGGTAATGATCTTATGTAACAGATCTGTAGAAAATGTGTCGGATGCTGGACGGAGTTCAGTACAATGGTGGCTCTCGTGGAAGATGTTGTAGAGGCTTAATAATTATAGTGGTTATACTTCTTCGATTCTACACTTATTCAAGGGAATCAAGTGGAGGTTCACCCCTCCTTGTCACTCCAAAGGATTCTACATTTCCCCATTACTGGAAATAGCGCACTATTAGTTCAGTTTACAGACTTAAAGTAGGTAAACTATAACATGCATATAGATATTCAGGTAATTTGTTTGTGGCTGCTTGTCGTACCGAGATATAGTTGTTCAAGAAAAATATAAATGGCATTTTTCTGCCGTGTGACATGCAGTGTCATCAGTCGTATCTACATGATAAGTATAGCCCAACGTATTTACACCCACCTTCAGGCGGTCGCTGGTGAACATTGAATTTATGACCACCCGAAGCATGTGGAGACCTTCAACATGTGGAAACTTCCAGCATTTGGAGGTACCAAGCATGTGGAAACCCCAGCATGTGGAGAACCCTAGTATGTGGAGAACTCCAGCATGTGGAAGTCCTCAGCTTGTGGAGGTTGCAGCATGTAAAGGTCCCTAGCAAGCAGTAGGAAGCCTTCAGTACGTTGAAGAACCTGGAGCAGCTCCGATATACGTCACGCAGTCTATTGAGCCCAGCAGGAGGGTGATTACCTGTGTGTCGTCGGGCTGTAGGGGAGAAATTTAATGTCTAGCGTTGTAAGTTTTGTTTATCTGCTGAGGAAGACTCATCCCTTGTGGAGTTTTCTGACGACTCTACAAAGAGTTGATTCGTCCTTGAGACCTGCTCTCACATCTGGGGAAATTCTGGCTCTACATGATAAGAGTCGAGTCTAAATCAACCCGAATTATGGATTTGAGCGTCAGGTCTAATGATATACTGGTCATTACATACAAGGGTCATATACCGTCATACTCAAGAGGCTGAAAACACAAAGTGTCAGGCTTCGATCCTCACACTGGACCAGAACTAGATCCTCTTTAAGCTTATAGGAGGAGAGTCCAGGTACCTTTCCGCTGATCGGACGAGAACGTATAATATGTTCCTGATTGGGCGCAAGAGCTTAGGATTGATTTGAGGAGGCTGGAGGCACCTTGATGCTGATTGTGCAGACACTGAGGGACGACGTAGACTGGACTAATGTGGAAGGAATTTGACACCGGTTGGATGAGAACACATCCACCTTGGTACACAGTGAACGAAAGCAAATGCATCTTGTCGCTGATTGAACATATTGAGCACTGTAATCTGACTGAACGTTCAAGCATCTTAACGCTGATTGGATGCGAACGCAACCGACATGGTTCAATCACTTGGACGCTGATTGGAGGAGACGATCTCCTTAAGAACTTGGACTCTTGAGTGGAAGAAACGACAGCCACTCTTACGATTAGATGAAAACGCATACTCTCACGGTACCTGGCGGAGCCCGCGTCTCCTTCGCCCACCTTCCATCCAAATGATGTGGTGATAATCCTAAGGACCAACTCCTCATCCATGCCTGGTAGTGCCATCATATTGTTCTTTGATTGTTCCTCCTCGGGACATGAATATAATAGCCACACGCATGCCTCCGTTCGACACCCACCTGATTTATCTACGACGGGCTGACTGACGGAGAAATGAGACAAGATCATCATGACATGGCATTGTTACTGGTGAGGCAGATGATCCCAAGTTCCCCTGTGATAATTGATGCCCAGCCTCTGACTTGACCCACACAAGGGCCCGGTCAAAGGTTACCATTTCATCGTAGTGCTCAAGGCGTCGTGCCGTCGTGCTCCGGATGTAAAACAGGTGTAACAGGGGGCAGAGAAAGACGACATTTATAGTCGTTACCTTGCGTGCCTGTGCTAGCGGTCCCCCACCCACCCATCTCAAGGCTAAATCAGTCTGTTTTTTTTTTTTATTCGTTAAATGATTTTATTTTATCTTCCACAAATACAATTATTGCTTGGCGAAGACATTACAGGCACTCGCCGAACTTGAGCATACGAAGTCACTGAAATGTATGTGGATATGTATAGGAACGTTACAGAGTTGGGATGACGGCTTATGTATTCAAGACAAGTTACAGAGGTGGGCAAAGGGCCCCATGTGTTCCCAGACAAGTTACAGAAGTAGACTGAGGGCCCATGTCTTCCAAACAAGTTACAGAGGCTCGCTGAGGACCCCATGTAATATGGACAAGTTACATAGGTGGGCAGAAGACCCCATGTATTATGAACAAGTTACAAAGGTGGGCTGAAGCCCCCATGTAATATGGACAAGTTACTGAGATGGGCCTGACCTTTTTCAAGGGCAATGCTATCACACCCAAAGGTACCTTTTTGCTCAAGGGTCGTACTGTCGTGCTGAAATCGCTATTTAAACCGTTGACATTTATTGTATTTTTTTTTATTATGATGTCAGGGGCATAAATATAGCTGCATAATTTCCTGAAGCAGCATGCTGCCCAGTGTCTGGGAGAAGCTAATTTTCCTAAACATATTTGGTATAATTGTCACGTACACTTAAACTGCTTAATTAGACACTTCTCATCATTGGAGTAATTTTTTTTGTCACTAAAATAATTTTAGTTGGCATATATATATATATGTATATATATATATATATATATATATATATATATATATATATATATATATATATGTGTGTGTGTGTGTGTGTGTGTGTGTGTGTGTGTGTGTTTGTGTGTGTGTGTGTGTGTTCGATCCCAAGAAGATATTGGTGAAATGGCTAATGCGATTCCATGTACTAATACGTGCAATAGATTTAAATACATAACGTTTGTTCGTACCTTCAACTTCTAATTCTTGGCGCATTTACCACTATTGGGCTGTCTGGATAAAATGCTGAAAACGTGAGTGTTAACTCCTAATATTTCCATAGTTTAATGGTAACATTTGATATTTTTCAGCGTATTCAAACTTCAACTGCGTAATATGAAAATATTTTAACGATGAAATGTGAATTTTACCGCTAAACTATGTGATTAGAAACATCTCCAAGATCTAAAGGATTTTTTTTTTTTTAATATCTGTGTCATTACATAGATTGACAGCAGATTGACAGCCCTTTGACTATGACGACATAACCCCTTATGTACTGACTAAACCCCTAACCCCTTGAACACGTCATCTTAACCCCCCCCCCCCCGTAAGTACGCCAACGATAGTTATCGTACCTAAGGAGTAAATTATCGTACTTGGGATCATCATAACCTGGGGAGGGGGGGATGGGTGTTGAATTGATGTATTCAGTGGCGTTGATGCCACAGTTAGTTGTAAGTTGGTGTGGGTGATCCCATGGCCGTCCACATCGTGGGTCACACTGTGCCCTGAGGGAAGGGTACGTTAGGTTGGCCTGGTCACTTTGGACGAGGCTCAAGGGCGGGTCCACAGGTGCCACTCTCGGGTACCTGATGTGGCTGGCTTTGGGTTTCCCCCAGTAGCTGTCCAACCTCACCAGAATACTTCTTGATTTTTTTATTTTTTATTTTCTTATTTTTGTGCTGTTGAGTTCATCGTCCTTTGTCTTCAGAGTTGTTTGGGTTGGATTATTTCTATCTTCAGCAGCATCTGTTGCAGGTCTCTGAATTGTGGGTGTACAGGATCAGACCCTCTGTTGCTGGGGGCGCACTCCCCATGGGCAGATGGTACGACCCTTGAGCATGACTTTACGGCTTTTGAGCACGGCTGTACAACCACAGGGTGTGATGGCCTGGCTTTTAACCTTACCCTAATGGCTTATATGCCTTAACCATGAGATTCAGTGATGTAAGAACCTGCGCGTACGTTTCCAGACGCTATACCCTTCATCAGTAATGAATCTTTTCCCTATAAATGACCGATGACGTAGTGGATATTCTGTATTCCACATATACAACCAAGACTCCGTCGTGTGTAGAGCTGAACTCACCCCAGTCTTTGTTGATGTTTGCATTTCAGAACACGCCATACCCCAAGCATTTCGGCTGAATTTGCAATCTGTTGCCATAATAGTTATGTGTAGTTTAGCCTAGCTGCGCGCATGAATTTGTGAAGCCGGAAGATTAGCGTACGTTTTAGCTTACGTGAGAGAAGTGTGTTAGTTCGGTCATATGCAAGTTTAGTTAGGCTATTAGTGAAGTTAGACTACACTAGGTCAGGTAGGTCTTGATTTGTCCAAGTTGTCTTGTGATATCACAATAGCCTATATATGGTAAGCCCCGGCAGGGTTTAAGTACAATACATACGTTGGGTCCACAAGCTGTTGTAGGTGAAGTATGTCACTTTCATCTGCCGAGCACACGAACCTTGCATGTCACTGTACATTGACCTTCATTATACGTAGACCAACAGAGGCACTCAGAACCTTATGGTTAGTGGTCGGCATTGGGCGTGGTATAAACTGTATATCAGCTTTACTGTCTTCTGAGTATCTAAGCTGTGGTGTGTCTTCAGCTTAAGCTTTCCTATTTGTGCCAGAGGTGTGGTTTGTCCAGCTTAGCTTTCCTGTTAATGCCAGAGCTGTAGTTTGTCTTGGCAAGATATAACTGGTATATAATGATTGGTGATGGTGGATGGTGGGAGAAAAGGAGGAATTAAGAGATGGGTGGAAGGATACAGTTTGTGTGTGTGTGTGTGTGTGTGTGTGTGTGTGTGAGAGAGAGAGAGAGAGAGAGAGAGAGAGAGAGAGAGAGAGAGAGAGAGAGAGAGAGAGAGAGAGAGAGAGAGAGACTGCATGATGAAAGAGAAGAGCAGGATGATAAGGCTTATGAGGTACGGCTATACGACCCTTGGGTATGATGAATTGATCTTTGACCAGACTAAATGGTCAAAAGCCGTATTGTCGTGATAAAGGGGTTTAGCTTTACTTAATTATATATACTGATATCCTTGATAGCGTTGTTTATATATTTCATGTACCAATTTGTAACCAGAAACATTTTAACTGTGCTTAAATTTTCATAGGATCAAGAAATGTTTAAGTAGAGCCAATTTTGGTTTTCGACGTGGGGAATTTTCCATTTAGTGGTTGTGGTAGCGGCCGCTCAGTGGTGCATGACTAAGGTTTATCTGGGCTTCGAGCTGCATTTTGCAAAGTTTTCTGTTATCTTGTAAATGCACCATTTCGCTCCGGATAGCAAGTGTCGGGTTAGTATATCGACAGACTGGGTTATTACATTAGCATACAATGGACGTGGAATGCCTGCAATGTAGCTTGCTAATGCGAAAATGAAGTGAAATTTGATTTAAAGTTATTCACTGGTACAGTGCGTGCATTGGTAACCCCTTAAGTACGACGTTACAACCCTTGAACATGAAAGTATGGCCCTTGAACACGAAGGAACGACCGTTGAACATGACGGTGTAACCCTTGAACATGAAGGTATGACCTTTTGAACAGACGTTACGACCCTTGGGTAGCACGGCCTGGCCTCCACAAGCCAAGAGCTCATCAGTCGAGCCACACTGTTTAATGATCCTGGCTCGAAGTGATGAGTTCCATTAGCCAATTTACCTGTTACAATAACACTTTACTACTTGATTTATGGGGTTAGTATCAAGGGATTTACTGCTCTCTCTTTCTCAAGCTCTAATAGGAAACCTCGCAGCAGCAGGCTAGTCCAGCTCCAGCTGACAGGAGTTTATTTATAAACGTATCCAAGAATTACTTGGTTTACAAACATCCCCAGCGACCCACCTGGTGAACGAACATATACATCGAATCACGTTTACTCATTTGAGCCCTCATTGACCGTGAAAATTGATAGTGGATTATTATACTAATTCATTTTCCCAGGTGGATATTAACGCCGTCGTCAAGGCATGGTAGACGACATCTTGCTTTGCTTGCGAATAGTGTTCGTTGACAGTGTTGGCTCCTGACAACATTTGCTCTCGGAAAGTTAACCAGTTATCAAAAAGGTTACCCTTGCTTTTTATTCCTATTGATTCTTGACAACGTGGGATGCAAAAGGTTAACCCCCTTGGGTTTGGCGGTACGACCTCAATGCACGAGGGTACAACCCTTGAGCACGACGTTACGACCATTGAGAACGGTAGGACGACCCTTGGGTATGATGGCCTGATCCATGGGAATCGTAGTACCATCATGCCATTTTACCAAAGGGCTACACCGCCTGTTCACTGGCCGTACACTCGTGGTGAAACTCTCAGTCGTACTAACAGGTCGTGGTTATATTCGAAGGTGTTACCGTCGTGCTGAAAGGGTCAGTTGTGATAAAGCTATCTTTTCAAATAGTTATTTAACTGAGCTAACACCTGCTGGTGATATTGGAACGCTCAGCATATTTGACTAACCTATAATTGCCGTAAATGTTCGCTGGCTTACCCTGCCACACCACCCTGCCTGAGGCTTGACAGCTTCGCTTGCATTTATTGATTATATGCACGTCATTATCTAATCTTCTTTTTTATTATGACATTTTGTGGAATTTATCGTTAGGCTCATAATCTCTAAAGGTAGATTCATATAACATTTCGGGATATATAATAATGGTGATAATGATAAAATAGTACCCGATCAGCGTTTCCTGTGTTAGCGAAGTAACATCAGGAATAGACCAAGAAAAGTCACATCCACTCATATATATATATATATATATATATATATATATATATATATATATATATATATATTAATTGTGAGACATCCAGTTTGATCCACTTTGAATTACCGCGCTCTGACCCCACGCGTCAGTAAATGACTTGCACTTTGAAGTCGATTTCTTTTTGTTTTTAAAGTAAAAAAGACAATGTTGATTTTCCTTCTGCGAGGACTTCTTGTTGCTAATCATTGTTTTATGTGCTCTGAATTATCACAAATTACAAAAAGTTGATTTATATCCTCAAGTATCTTGAAAAATTACCATACGACGCAGTATTCATGTTACGATAGTTTACGTACGGTAAACGAATGATTTGTAATTGTTATTTCGCTGGCTGTTACTGAGACGTCTCAATCAGATATGAGAGGCTGCAAGATAGCTCACTTGCTCGGATATTCAGCGCTGGTTTAACAGCGAAAGTTCTTGGGGTTCGACTCTTAATCTTAACCTAGTAGTCGCCTGCTTTCGCTTGGATCGGTTTAGGTTAGGTTTAGTTGCCGGCAATGTGTCATTTGTGCAGTCATCCCCGACTGCTTATATTACACTGAAAGGAAGAGTTCTTCAGAAAATAGCCTTTTTTTGATATGTCGGTATGAAAGTTGTGAGTTATAGTTGTAGCGAGTTATACATCTTTCTGTAGTGTTGGATCGAGACGGTGTTGGCTAGGGTTATGCATTCGACGGTACAACTGTTATTCTTATTAATGCGCTACAGATGTTGAAACCTGCACTTGGCGTGTACAGGTGTTGGTGAATGCCATTTGATGTATTGGCTGCACTATCTCTCCTTCCCTCTTTCTGTATCCTCTTTCTTCCCCTTATAGTTGCGCCTTTACCCTCCAGGTCTTCCCTATATATATATATATATATATATATATATATATATATATATATATATATATATATATATATATATGCTTCACAAAGCATCAGTTGCCATATATTCACATGAATCACTCTACCCGGCCATGTTGATACGAATATTTAAATTAGATAATATTGGATTACGTCTTGGTTCTGACCGTAATGTCTGATTTTTGTCGCGTTGATAATTCATCTACTTTATTGCAGGCGTTTTAATTTTAAACATAATTTTCTTTAGTGTGGCCATATGGGATGAACATAACACAACGCTCGTAGATATGACCAACCAACAACAATCTTTGTGTTGTAAGATTCCTTGAGGTTTAGAATATGTCAATGATTTAATATATTGTATAGGGAAAATGTCAAAGTTTTCTTTCTTAGGAGGATCAGTTCTCATAATCCAACACTTGAATTGTGATGGTGGTAGCTACCTCGTCCCGCCCCCCGCGTAGCCCCACTCCCCCCTACTCCCTCGGCCTGGGTTAGCAACTGCCACCTGCTGTACTGCTTCTCTTCCCCCTTCCCCAGCCCCACCTGACCCCCCTCCACGCACACAAACACATACCTCCCTTCTGTAGATACTTGTGAACTAGTTTCTGCATGCGCTTAGGCATTAGTTCTTGATCGTGTCCAGAACATCATGGAATTCAGTGCCACAACTACTCACTAGAGTCCAGAGGGACAAATATGCCAGGAGTTCTGGAGCATATCTTCACGTCCAGCGCCCTGGAAAAAGAACATATCGGCCATGTTGCCACACCCGGGAGCAGCCATCACTCAGTGCTCCAGTTTAAGCACGATGTTAACCACTTGATAACGACGGTACAGCTCTGAAGCCCAACGGTACAGTTATTGGTAACGACGGTACAGCCCCAGAGCACAGCGGTACATTCTTGATAACGACGGCACAGTTTTTGAGCACGACGGGACAGTCAGTTAACATAACGGTACAGTTCTTGACCTCAACGGCACGACCTTTGAGCATGGCAACATTACCCTTAAGCACAACATTATGACCCTTGAGTAGGACATTACAACGATTAAGCAGACTAGTACGACCTTTTTATATGAGAGCCCTGACCTTTGACCTATCCCGAAAGTTTCGGATCATTTGCCGAGCCATCTTGCGCATGGGTCGTATTGTCATAACCAAATGGGTTCAATGTGCAAGAAAAGAACACTTACGGTGGAATATACACACGGCAGAGCAACCAAAATAATGTCTATGGAAGGACAAAGACCATAGGAGATGAGGTGGGTAGAATTAGTTAAACAACAGAAATGAAAATTGAAAAATATGAACAAGGCAAACTATAGTATAGAGTTAAATTTGCAGAAATGTTGCGAGTCAGTTGTTAATTAAGATTTATATAATTAGACTGGAGGACTTAAGAGATGAGGCTTACGGAAACAGATGGCTCTATTTAAGGATATGAATTCTTCAAGTTCACGGTATTGTTCACAGCAGAGGAACATTCTGAATGGTGGAGAGGAGACACGGGAAAGACTGAGATCAACCCATGAGATACGAGAAAGATTCGTGAAGGAGGAAGATCCGTATAAGGCGCACGGCCATGAGGGTAACTGGACATGTGTGCTCAAGGGTTGTACAGGAACACCTAACGGGCCAGTCGGGGAGTTTCAAAATCCCGCCGGACGGGCGATCGCCGCCGCCAGGGAAGGGAAAGAGAGCAGACGTGCGGATACGGATGCAGAAGCGACGGAAAACGCTCAACTATAGACTCATGTCGCTATGTAGCCTCTTCCGTGAGCTCCTGGGGAAAGGTCATCGGACTTCAGAGTAGGGGTTATGAAGTGCCCTTGTCAGCGGCAGTATAGCTTCAGAGGGAAATGAATCATAGAGTATAACTCTTGAATGTTTTTTTTTTTTTTTTTTTAAGAGTGAACATCAGTCACTGGAGGAGCACGAATGATGTGTCTGTGTGGACTGTGTGTTGTACACTGCCAGGAACCATTTGATACCATGCCCAGAGGGAGCTAGAAAGAAATATACATGTAGGAATGCATGAGAGGAATGCTCCATCGATATCGAAGATTACTTACATGGAAGGGAACAGTGAAGGCACGCCAGACGTGCCTTTTATATATATATATATATATATATATATATATATATATATATATATATATATATATATATATATATATATATGTGTATGGGGGGGTTGGGCCATTTCTTTCGTCTGTTTCCTTGCGCTACCTCGCAAACGCGGGAGACAGCGACGAGGTAAAAAAAAAAAAAGAAAAAAAAAAAAAAAAAAATATATATATATATATATATATATATATATATATATATATATATATATATATATATATATACTGATAAGGCTAGCCAGTGGTGTTCGTCAGGGCTTGGTGTCCAGTCAGTACCATTCCTTATCTGTCTAAATAACAGGAGGACTCATAAACATAACTTGCATATGTCTGCGCGAGCTGCTAGTCTTGTTAAAGAAACAGAAGAAACTTGTGGCAGTTTAGAGAGAGAGAGATGGACCGGCTTCACCAGTGATTAGATACATGGTGTATGGAATTCACTCCATTGAGTTCCATGGTGTAGAATTTTTCAACATGTTTAGGAGGCCTGGATGTATATCGCTTCTCAGAGGTAAGAATATACAACAGGAGACCTTCGGGTGCTCACAAAGTGCCAAGCTCCTCCCTTTCAAACAGTGTGGTTGAGATAGCAGAAGAGGGTGTATTGAAATGGTTTGGTCACATGGAGAGAATGAGTGAGGAAAGATTGACAAAGAGGATATAAAAGGTCGTAAAGGCGGTGAGCTGTGTAGTGATTAGTCTCAAAATGGGCCTTGTAGTAGACGTGTGTATCACCAGCAAAATGGCACCTAAATTGTGGGAACGAAGCATTGGTGGGTACCCAACGGTCGTTGCGTTGTCTCTTACTCAAAGGTCGTGCCGGCTAACTCAAGGGTTGAACCGTCGCACTCAAGGGTCGTATCGTCGTACTTGGGTGTCGTACCGTTGCACGCAGGACCGTTGCAGGACTGTTAACACTGTCGCACGACGCTTCTCTCAAGTTCGGCTTGATGTTAGCACCACATTTCCTTTTATGGGGCGTCCCGCGTCATTTGTTTCTCTCGGTGTCGTACTCCGCCGTCTCTGTTTACACCGCCTTCCCATCTTCATGACTTCGCGTTTTCTAGGGATGAATTGCACAAACCATTTTCCCGGCCGCTGGTGCATCTTGTCCAGGTCTCTGCGGTAATTCCACTTTCCCTGTAGTGTAGTACTTTTCCTTTCATGATTTTTAGGGTCATCAGCAAACATATTTCGGTATGAGTCTAGTTTGATTCGTCACCTACGTAGCTGTTTTACTGGAGTACAATCTTGTCGAACATCTCACTCCGGAGGAGTCGGTCCTTGGCTGTAGTGCAGCCTTGTAGCTGCAGGAACCCTCAGAGATAAATTTCTGATTTTGCACCCCTAGAATGTACGTAGATCTGAAATAGTGGTGGCCCCAGTACTGCTCCCTGAGGCACTCCACTTCTCACCCTCGTCTAGCTTCTTTCCGTCCCTCTTAGCCACTTGAGCAGCCCTTCACAGATCCCCAGCTTGGACGTTTAGCTTCATCTTCAGTCTTCTCTCGGGTACAGTACCGAAGGCCCTCTGACCGGCATAGGATGCAAAGGATGTTGTTTACTCTCGAAGAAAGACACGGGTTTCATCATAAAGACATGGGTTTCATCATCCTTTTCCCACTGAATCCCTGGTTTATTCTTTGTTAAGTAGCTTTTGCTCGTTCGGTACTTCTGTCTACTTGTGTATACAGCTGTTCGTACACGCCTTCGAGCCTCGTGACTCTGGGTCGATACGAAGGTTTCGGCAGGTGTCGAGCAAGTGTTCTCTGTCCGCAGTTGTACATCCTTGTCAGCCATCATGTCCGCCAGTAGCTTTGGATACCAGCATAAACTGCTTGTTCGGATTCGCCCTTGATTAGTCAGGATTTGAAATTTGACCCCTTGAGTACGACATCATGACCCTTAACAACGGTACGACCCTTGAGTATTAATGGTGTTTCATAGACCGGAATAATGATAATGATGATAATAATAATAATGATAATAGAAATAATAACTGATAATAAAAGTGATAATAATATAGTATGATAATTGTAATGATGATAATGTGGTCATAGTAATAATACATTATCTATGAATACTATGAACTCAAAACAATTGGGAACAGACATGTAGCACAATGGCCACAGGCTCTCGGAGTCGACAGACTAAATGACTTTCGGACCTTAATTCATTGGGCTCCCTGAAGTACCGTAGGATTATCATCTACCCCATTAGAGTGTGGGGAAATCTTTAGTATAATTTCTAATCGTATTTTATGGGCTTTAAGCAATCATCAGCGTTAATCATAGGGTTTATGTCAGAACCCTAGTATGGCCATTCGCCCAGTAACAGAGCGTGCGCGCCCTGACGTCATGACGTCACATTACCAGGAAGTTGAGTTTTATGCCAGTTTTAGTGGGAATTTATACCCTTTCTAGTAAGAGGGAATTTTAGGTATCCTATGTTAGTAGATCGGATTGATAAACGTAAAAGACCCAATAGATTCATTAGATGATGGGAATAATCATAACTGAAGATATAAAGATTTTCTTTGGGTGAGCAACGAAAAAAGAAAACGAGTTTTGTCTTGAATGTCAGCATATTTGCTCTCGTTTACTTCTGTTGTGTTTGTGTTAGGAAGATATGATTATTAGTGTAAAAGACGAATTTGTCGTAAGTTAGAACAAAGTTCTCTTTTTGTTCCTCACCTTGAGTACGACAACTAAATCATTGAGTACGACGACTTGAACCATTGTGTACGATGACTTAATTCTTTGGGTACGATGACGTAATAGATTGAGCACGACATTTTAAAGTCTTGAGTACGACAACTTTACCCTATGAGTACGACGACTTGATGCTATTGACCTTAATTTTATCGTATTCAAGGTTGAAACCATCGTACTTAAGGGGTTGAATCCTTGTACCGAGACGCTTAAATCCTTTTTCTCAAGTGGTTAATACTGTTTCCTAGATTTGACGGAAATATTTAAAACTTTTTAGTTACATAAGAAAGAGAACCAGTCATACAGAGAGACAGACCGTGACGGGGAAGTTTCACACACCAGCCTGAGTGTAGAGTGTGCACCATTCCTCACGTCACACACACACACACACACACCAGGAGGCGTCAAATACGTCAGCGTGACGCCGCGAGGTAACACTAGTTCCCATGAACTCACTCACTTACACTAATATTAGGGTTCATCTCCATGACGAGGAGGCTTAGGGAAACTGTTTATACACGAACATTTACAGGCGCCCCTCAGGCAAGCAGTGTTATAAACACAGTGGGGAGCCAACCCGCCCCACCCTTTGTACAATGTATACTGTGGCCCCACTGTGTGGGAGGGAGCCAGGCCTGTGGAGCATGGGAAGGAGGAAACACTTGGATGATAATGGCCACCTGGTGGAGTACGTGGGAAGGACAGATAAGAGAAGCCCTGATGTTCTATAACGAGGTTTTCTTCTAGGGGACAGACAGTAGAAGACTTGATGGCCTATGACGAGGGCTTCTTCTGGAGGACAATACATGGGAAGGACAGATAGTAGAAGACCTAGACTTGATGCTCAATATAGGAGATATCTGCTGGAGGGCAATAACGCATGGGAAGGACAGATAGTAAAGGACCTGATGGTCTGTGACGAGATTTTTGTGCTGGAGGACAGCACAAAGAAAGGATAATTATCGTTCTACTTTTGTATTTGCAACGTTATACACGATTAGTGTTCAGCTTTCAGGGTATATTTCATATCTTGAGATTGAGATCTCTTGAACTCCTGTAGGTAAAGCGGTAGAATTATAAAAAGAAAGGATTTGAAGACTTGATATCTTTCATATCGGATTTCGGATGTTTGGTGAATGGAGACTGTTGACACGCCTGTTCTCCCGCCCATAGAGGGCGCCGGGGTATCAACATGGGAGAATGTAAACATTGCTCGTTTGGGGAGGTTTGGGAGGGAAATGAAGTACGTAACAAAACGTACAGGAAAGTACAACCCTTGAAACAAGGCAGTACGACCCTTAAGCACGACCAAACGACCTTTGAGCATCTGGAGGACAGTATAGAATCCTAAATTTCTGATCCACACGGGTGTAGACGAGGTAGTAAAGCAGAAGGCTCCTTCCCAACCCACCTCTCCCTCCGCCTCACCACCCGGTAGGAAAATACCCAAGAGGAAGCACCGTGCTGTGTGGAGAGAGTACGTGACTGAGTAGAAGAGTAAATAAGTAGGGTTATGGCAGGTTTGTCTGGAGTACGAATGATTGGCAAGCTGTCATAACCCTGGTTGGTGTTGCTAGGGAGACTCTTACGGTGTCAGGTCGGCCCGCTGCATCTGCAGACGACGGATTGATAAACGCGTGGGGCCGCCTCATATCTTATCGAGAGAGAGAGAGAGAGAGAGAGAGAGAGAGAGAGAGAGAGAGAGAGAGTAGGTCATACGAGGCAGGCTACACCTTGGGAGTGGCGGGAATTCAGTCCCATCTGCAGGAGTGGGCTGTTTGACTTAACTTATAACAGAGGAAGGAATTAGGGCTAAGTTTGGTTGTATCTGTAAATCCCAAAAGGCTCCAGTTACGGACGAAGGTCCTCATCGAAGGCCAGGCCTTTGATTTATGGCAGTCCAGAGTCGCGTTATCACCAGTGACCTGGGTAGATTGTCATATAGCACCAGTGGCCTGGGTAGCCATTGCCAGGGGAGCAGTGTGTCTTCGGGGGAAAGAGATGGTAATTCGTATGAATAAATCCCATTTTTCCTTCAGGAAATTGATTATTTTTTCTTTTTCTCTTTTCCAGGTTACCTCTTATTGGGGTCAAGGTCACTCTGAGAAGTCTACTTGAAGGAGGTCAGGGGTCACACACGTCCTGGATTAAACCTAAGTCCTCGTGAGGGAGAGAGAGAGGCTCGTGGAGGAAACCAAGTGTCGTGACTCATCGAGTGAGAATTGTGCCAAGAGTCGTCAAGTGTTTGAATGAAACAAGTCACATTTTCAGTGACTGTATAAAGTGTCATGGATTAGTCATTTTTTTGATAGTCTCCATGAAAGTGTTTGCCAATTTCAACAGATGTGTGAAATGAATAATTTGGCTCTTCCGTTGGGCTGAGAACCAGTACCTGCTGAGTGGCAAATTAGGTGGTTTTATCTCGAGTGCCATTTAAATGACGAAGCCTTCAGACCACTGAATACACCGGTGTCAATGGTGGAGTGAGGCATTCCTTGCAGTGGTGATGCGAGTGGCACCGCGTAGTGATGTAGTGAGGACCTCCGCCCCAGTGGAGAACCCGGTGTTGTTGTAAGTTAACGTAGATCGTTGCGGCATAGATGAATAACACCGTCGCTAACATGTTACATAGAGCGTCGTTGTAGCGATGGGCGGGAGAGCCGTGTCGACTGCGGTGGTTGTTCTGCTGTTGTTACTGGCAGGACGATCCACAACGGAAGGGGCGCAGAATGCTGGAGGAGACGGCCTCGTGGAGGAGGAGTACCCGGGTCTGGGACTGGACTATCCCGGGGAGCACGCAGACTACCACTACCAGCAGGATCTAGTCGATTTCGAGTCTGGGCGTCATTACGTCCCCATCCTTCCTCCACTGGGCAACTCGACGCTGCGTAAGTGTCGCTGTGGCGGTGAGGAGGTGTGGGATGGGAGCACTTGTTATAACCAGACGACGGCGGTGGCTATGTTGGAGCTTCTGACTAGGCAATCCATGGCTGTCTACACCAGCTCCTTCGGCAACGTCGAAGTCGGGCCTCTGAACTGCTCGGAGAACCAGCGGCTGGTCGTCCTGGACGTTAATGAGAACTCCCTCAATTTTGTTTACATCCTGGAGTCTGGCGATCTGTTCCTGGACGAGCAGGTGTTCCAGGATTACTGCATCGACCACGTCTTGGACGATCACAATAACCCCTCTGCCATGGAGGTACACTTGTGCCTGAGGCAAGTCACCGTGCCACGGTGTTGTCCCACCGGCCAGGCCCTGGACGCCAACAACGCGTGCATCCCTCACGCCGCCCACAACTTGACTCTACCCGTGAAGGTGGGACAGGAACTGCTGGAGTGGGAGGACCGGGGTGATGGCCGTGTGACCAACATCACCTGTGGCAGCAGCTCTGAGACGCTCTACCGCGTTATAGACAATAAAGATGTAAGTCTGGTGTACAGTTTCCAGGGGGCGTTGCTCGACTGGCTGCCGCCAACGCGTTTCTCCAGGCGGGAGAAAAGGGAAGACTTTTGTGTGGGACTTGAGGCGAGCTCGGTGGAGGAGGCGACGCCGAGCTATAGGGCCAAGTTCTGTTTTAAGGATCCGGTCTCCGCCTACCAGGAGGCCTGCAGCAACGCCACCTGCGTCCGCAAGTGCTGCCCGGAAGGATTTTTCCACACGGACATATGCGTGCCCGTCGAGCTACCCAGCGACATGTGGCACCCGATGTTCCACGACCCCGAGACCCTATCTGTGGACGTCCCGACTCCCGACAACCTGAAGGTGCTCCACGGCTATCCCATCTGCGAGGCCTTCTTCCAGCTGGAGTCACACCGCATGAAGGAAGACGAGTTCTACCTCCTCCAGGACGGCCTGCTGTACGTCCCCAACTTCTCAAAGAAGTTCCCAGCGGACCGGTACTGCTTGGACAAGTTCCTGCTGGGCGACGTGGTCCACACGCTACCGCTCGTGTGTTTCCAGGAGGACAGTGCCAGCGCGAGCGCCGCCTGCACCGCCGTCCAGTCATTCGTGTACCCTGTGCTGCTGGCGGTGTCCTGCGTGTTCCTGGCCATCACCCTGCTGATCTACGTGAGCGTGCCCGAGCTGCACGCTAAGGTTCACGGCAAGTGTCTTGTATCCCACATGTCCGCCCTCCTTCTGGCCTACGTCAGCCTCATCACAGTCCAGTGGGCCTCAGGACTCATGCCTCTGGCCGCCTGCAAGATCATGGGTCAGTACCTGTACCTGTTGTAACACACTGTACCTGTTGTAACACACTGTACCTGTTGTAACACTGTACCTGTCGTAGCACACTGTACCCGTTGTAACATACTGTACCTGTTATAACACTGTACCTGTTGTAACACACTGTACCTGTTGTAACACACTGTACCTGTTGTAGCACTCTGTACCTGTTGTAACTTAGCATACCACGCAACTCACCCTACCAGTACCTGTTGTAAAACTCACAGTACCACACAACACACTGTACCTGTTCCAGGTTGGTACAGTACATCACGAACGCACACATGACTTGCAAGTCGGCACACGAAGTACACAACTTTGCACTCTTAGTAAGTAGATTTACCTCCTGCGTCGTCGCTACTGGCTTTCAGTACTTCATCATCATCTTCGTGAACGTTGATGCATCTCTGATTAACGTAAACATTTCAGTAGTTAGCCATGGACCTCTGATATCAAGGGTGTTTGTCTCCAGCTATGAGACAGATGATGTTTCCCTGAAGTGTGTAGCTTCAGTGCCTGAAGTAATCCGAAATGTCCTCATATCTCGTTGAAGCCTGGGAGGAAACAGCTAGTTTAAAACTACGAGTCGTTATAATGGATGAATCGTATATGTCTTGAATTTGGAAGAATTACTTGAATTTTGTATTTGTGTTAGAAATAGTTGTTTTCCTGCTTCATAGATCCCAGAACAACCCCTGAGTGGACCCAAACTGCTAGTTCCTGGATCTGGAGAAAACCTGGGGTTGCTGGCAGATACATTGCACACCTCGAAACACATCCATCATGTTACATTCAGTGAATAATTCACATAAAAAAGAATATGTGAACATTGTTGCTCCGTAGGGTACGACTTGTAGATGTTAATCTTTTGGGTAAAGTCGAAGATCAAACGTACCTACCCATATTCCATGCACATGGTCAGATGTTTCCAACCATCTGAGCCATTCCTTCACAAGATCCAGTCAGACTGTAAGACGAATTCGAAGCCTCGTATCACAACTTTGCTCCACCAGTAGAGCCCTCCCCCTCCCTCCCTCCCTCCCTCCCGTCTGTAGGGTCATCACCGTCCCTTTCTTTCTCACTCACTGTGTTCTTGGTTTGTAACTGTTCCTCATCCTGTCGTCTGTTGGTTAGTACCTTTCCTCATCTTGCTTGTGGTCCATATTGACCTTTTCATCCAGCAACAGAGAATGGCTTGAACCCCGAGGCTTCCTCCTCTGCCTCACTCTCTCTCTCTCTCTCCAACTCATTTTTCAACCCTAACATGTTAAAAAAATTCTTTTTAGGTAGAAAATGAACTGATTTATTATAGAAGAGAAAAAAAAGGAAAAGGAACTCAATAATTTTGTTAGAAGCGGAAAACCTGCGTTTTAGAATCGATTAGCAAATACTCAGGAAGGTCAAAGCTTAGCGGTATAAGGAAAGAAAAAAACACAACGTCGCTAAACTTCCATATGACCTATTGTGTTTGTGCCCATGCATAAAAGCGGTGTAGCTAGTCCAGCCGAGGGAACTGGGCGTCCCTGTCCTTTGGCATCGAGCAGCGCTGAGGTTGGGGACCCCAGCCCTGCATACTGAACTCTTACCAAAGGTTCTTGGCTGTGTTTACTTGATCCGTCCAACCCTTGAAAATAGGGACGAATTTAATGCCGATGGATAGAGACAAAGGGTGATTAATGATGTGGACGCTAGATGTCAGGGTCCAAGTTTCCCGTGGATCTTGTCCATGATTGTTGAATGCCTCAAGACCAGTGAGGACAAGGGGTACAACTTCTGGGGTATAATGGCTTGAGCTTTGACCCAACCTTTACGGATGAGGTCAAAGATCACGCCATCATACCGAAGGGTCGTATTGTCGTGTTCATGGGTCTAATACGGGGAAGTCCATTCCATGATAACAGTGATACTGTGTCAGATCCATGAGGTAGGGCACCCCCGTTACAATCCTCATACTTACTACATCAAGCGACCAGACAGTTCGGCTGGACCACCTGCAGGAAGATTTTAAGCAAAGGAAATCTATAATGAATATGAAAACAAAAACAGGGTTAGAAACTGCTTATTGAAAAAATTAATCGTTGCAGTCAGAGAGGAACAACATCTTGAATTAAAGTGTACGGGTTCGAATCCTGGTTGCGGGAGTCGGTCCACAGTCAACTCAGCTGTTCATCCACCCATAGGGGTCGGTTGAAAAAATGGGTTCCTGGCTATATATATATATATATCTTCATTGGGTGAAGCAAGTTTATACAGCCAAAAATCACTCGTATGAAGAACAAAATAACGTCAGAAAATGATCAAATGATTTAAACTATGATTTTTCCCCGGTATTGTATTAAAACAAACTCCTGAATCCACGTTAAAGTAATCGCGGAAGTGAGATATGAGTTAACAACAGTGTCTGTGATTTCAGCCCTTCCTGCCATATACTTGAGTGTAGATAACTTATCTACGGTAAGCTGTAGTGTTTGTGCCGCCCGGGAATACATACACTGGCTCCCTGGCAGCTGGCTAAGGCCGACTGGCTGGTCCTGGTAAATGATATCGCTTGTTCGTATCAGAAAAAAATATAACCTCAAGGCCCAGGTTGCAAACAGGTGCCGCTTAGCTTAATACGTTTCCTATTAATGTCGAGAGTTATCATGACCCTCTTTTTAGTGGACATTTAATTGGTTACTCTGTAGGAATATATTTATATATAAAATCAAGTATAAATTCAGCTTCACGGTCCCTTTTATGGAGTTTTCGTATTGACGAGGTTGCGTTCCTCCGTACCGGAGCAGGGTAAAGTGGGCTCCGCTTAGCTGGGTAGACCCCTCTACCTTTCTTTCCGTTGATGGTGAAGAAATAGATTATGTAGTAGCCTAGTCGAAGGTGACTTATATCCCGACGTTTCGCACGTACACATATATTTCTCTCTCTCTCTCTCTCTCTCTCTCTCTCTCTCTCTCTCTCTCTCTCTCTCTCTCTCTCTCTCTCTCTCTCTCTCTGTGAGCCTCCCGTCCCTCGCCATGCTAAGGTCGCGTACCCTACGAGACCTTCAGGTTGCTCAGTGAGGTATTTCCGAATATCCAAGAAACCCATGACGCTCCCTGAATATTAAGGTGATATTCCACATGTATACTAAAGATGGGTAATATAAAACACACACTGGAAGTAGTATTTGGACCATTGAATCCCCAGATATCACTCTTTGTTTGGTTGTAAAAAGGAATAAACGAGAAATTCTGAAGAAGTTAGTTTGAAGTTGTCAGCCAATCAGCGCGGGGTGTGAGGCTAAACAATGAGCGACGCTCTCTCTTTCTCGGGAGCATTGGTTAACCACCTAGTTGACCAATCAGCATTACGTTTGTTCGTAGATTTGTTTACCGCAATGATATAATCAACAATGTTCCATTTAGAAATATAAAAATTTTCGTGACGTCAAAGATATCATTCATAAAGCTTAAATATATCGGAATCAGTAACTTAATTCGATAATGGATTCTTGGCCTGCCTCTGGTTGATTCCTTACGTAGTTGCTTTTTGTAGACCAACCATACGAGGATTGGCCGTTATGGTACCTCATTTCCTTGTGAAGTAAGGCAGTGGGGTCCTCTCCCTTGTTTCATCTTTCCTTCCTCCTTGAACCATACCTGTTTCAGAATTCGATGACACGTGATGAGCCTGTGACAATTATCCCCGCTGTTATTTTTCTGTTCAATTAACACCATTGTAACTTTGAAACTGATATGGCCTCGATTAGAACATGACTTTGACCATTCCATGTCGACTTTTATAACATACATACGTTCATGTATACATAATACATACACTCATACATTCATACGCTCATACATACATAATACATACTCATACATATATACGTGTGCCATCTTGCTAACCATACATACTGTTCTCCTCCTCAGCTTCGGTGACACACTTCAGCTTCCTGGCCGCCTTCTTTTGGCTCAACGTGATGTGTTTCGACATATGGTGGACGCTCAAGTGAGTACCTGGTCTCTCTAGTCCTCACCAGTACCTGGCCTCCCTAGTCCTCACCAGTACCTGATCTCCCTAGTCCTCACCAGTACCTGGTCTCCCTAGTCCTCACCAGTACCTGGCCTCTCTAGTCCTCACCAGTACCTGGTCTCCCTAGTCCTCACCAGTACCTGGCCTCCCTAGTCCTCACCAGTACTTGGCTCCTAGAACTCACCCCATTACCTGTCCCCAAGTCCTCACCAGTACCTAGCCCCAGCCCTCACCTAGTACCTAGCCCCAGCTTACACCATTACCTGGCCTCCTCAGCCCTTGCCAGTCCTAGCTCCAGCCCTCACCAGCCCCTACCCTCAGCCCTCACATGTAACCCCTCACTTTGAATTATCTCACATGGTAAACACTGTTGCTTTGGCATTAATGTTAAGTCACCTGACAGTATTATGATCGTATGTCTCGCGCATTAAACGCAAATGTTTAATAATGCAAAGTTACTTGTGGGGAAACTCTTGTGTTAGTGTGTGCTTACTTTACAACATGATAATTATGATATTGATAGTGGTATATGTTATTGCCTTCAGCTTGCGACAAAACAGTGTTTATTGACAGTTTGAAGAGGTTGAAGGTGTACGTCAACTTCTTGTGAGCGTACGAAATGTACATTGTCTTCAGGATATAATACATATATATATTTTGTTTCTTAGTTTGAGCATTAGAAACGTCATAATGTATCATTGTGAGCGGGGAGACTGGGCGTGGTGGTTGTGGGTGTGGTCTGATAGATAGACTTAGTTCCTACCGGTAGACATGATGTTGTGGGCGTGGTCTGCAAGCTAGACGTTATATGACTGGAGGGCGTAATCTAGAGGGGGCATGGTCGTGGTGTAGTGCTGTTGATATGGGCGTGGTGTAGTGGACATGAGGGCCCAGTAATGTTGGTGTGGGCGTGGTTTTTTGATGGCATAGGTGTTGTCTAGTGGTGGTGTGGGCGTGGTTTAGTAGTGTTCTGTACGTGGTTTAGTGGTGGCATGGGCGGGGCTAAGTGATGACGTGGGCGTGGTCTAGTGGTGACTTTGGTGGTGTGCGTGAAAGTTGTCTGACCTCAGTACTGATAACGACCTTGGGAGAGCTATCACTCAGATGTCACCACCATCTTGGAAATCTCTCTCGTAATTTTCTGTTAAGCACGACGGTACGACCCATGACCACGACGGTACGACCCATGAGCGCGACGGTACGACCCTTGACCACGACGGTACGACCCTTGAGCACGGTGTTACGATCCTTGGGTGAGACGGTATGATCTATGACCTGATCACCGAAGGCCAGGCCATCCATGATGCCCAAGGGTCGTGCCGTCGTGCTCAAGGGTCGTACAGTCGCGCTCATGGGTCGTGCCGTCGTGCTCAAGGGTCGTGCCGTCGTGCTCAAGGGTCGCACCGTCGCGCTCATGGGTCGTACCGTCGTGGTCAAGGGTCCTGCCGTCGTGGTCATGGGTCCTGCCGTCGTGCTCAAGGGTCGTTCAGCCGTGCTCAAGGGTCGTGCCGTCGTGCTCAAGGGTCCAGGATCATCATCCACCATCTGTCTGACTGTCTTTGGACCGACTCTTTACATTAGTTCTTGTGTTGTTTGTCTGTACTTGAGTTTGTGTGACTGTGGTCTTGTGCGTGATTACCATCGCTGTGTCGACGGGGAGAGTGTTGTTGCCCCGCCTCCCGCCCTCTGCGGACGCGTGGAATTGATTGTATTTGTGCTGTTTGGGGGGAGGGAGTTTTACACTTGTTGCGCCCATCTCTGGTCCTCACGCCCCGCCGCTCACTTCTTCACGTCCCTCCTTACACTTCCTCACGTTCCTCCCGACACTTCCTCACGTCCCTCCGTACACTTCCTCACGTCTGTTCCTGCAATTCATCACGTCTCTCCGTACACTTCTTACGTCCCTCTGTACACTTCCTAACGTACCTCTGTACACTTCCTCACGTCCCTCCGTACACTTCCTTACGATGGGGATTGGAATGACTAAGTTGGGGGGAGAGGAGCGACTCAGAGTGGGGGATGAGGAGTTTGCTGGGGGACCAGGGTGGGTGGACCCGACCGGCAGGAACTCGTCCTTGTACAGCGGGGGAGGAGGAGGGAGGAAGCTGTGGTGGGAATGTGAACACGTCTCGTGGGACTGTGTTGTGTGGGCCAGTGATTTACGTCTCGACGTGTGTTAATTCTCTCTCTCTCTCTCTCTCTCTCTCTCTCTCTCTCTCTCTCTCTCTCTCTCTCTCTCTCTCATAGTTTAGACAGTTTTGGGGGCAGGTCTCTACCCTCCCAAATCCAGTGCCCCTCCCCTGCCTCACCGCCAGATATTATCGGGACGATGATTATGACAGCATTTAATTTTGGTTACATATATACTTAAGTGGTATTGATTTTCGCGAGATAAACCTGTACAAAATTATACAATATGCACGATTTTTTTTTAGCTTTTTTTCGTCTATGCAGGATAGATGCAGAACCATTATACTTAAATCAGAATTCGTTTTCCATTTATCCTCCACATGTAAAATTTCCCTGGCAGTATGACCCCTTCTGTTCTGCACTGTGGTCCTTCACAGGTATGTTGCTGCCGGCTGCTGTGCCGAAGGAAGTGGTGGGTGAACAGGAGCCAGCCTTCTGCTTTACCATCCTGTCTCCATCTATATAGTGATGAGTGGGGGCGAAGCCTTCTGCTTTACTATCCCATCACTGTCTGTAGTGGTGGGTGGTGAAGAATGGTCTCCTTCACTATCCCGTCTCCATATAGAGTTCTGGGTAGTGGGGAGAAATCTTGTGCTTGTCTATTCTGTCTCCATCTATCAAGAGAAAGAATGTGGGAAGCTTCTGTTGTCCTTCAGCAGACAACCACGTCATATACCACCAGTTGCTGTGGTACCTGTTCCTCCCTCGTACAGCTCCAGCTGTGCTAGTCTGGCCAACACAATGTTTGTCTCACGTGTTCCCATAACATGGCCAACACCTGTGTCCCACATTAACCCCCAGACATGTGTATTGCCAGTTGTGCACAGATGTGTGTTAGGGGAAGTGTGTGTGTGTGTGTGTGTGTGTGTGTGTGTGTGTTTAGGTGTAGATGTGTGTAGGTACAGGTGTTTGTAGGGTCGGGTGTGTTAGCACATGGACGTATGGGGAAGAGGTGCTCTTTATGTTCGTGGGGCCCTCTCGTCCTACACCTGGATTTTATTACTTATTTTTTTGTATAGTTTTCCCAGGAGTCTGCAACTCTCTTGCCGGAGAAATGTTTCCTCACGACCCTCCCTACACCTCTCACCTCACCAGTAGTGCCTTCTTGCCCAGGACTCTCCTCTGGCTTTGACGAATTGTTGTGTGTTAACGTTGTCATGGACTCATGATACGAGCTCGCATGTTGTCGTTATGTCTCTCCCTTTACTCTTCTTTTCTTCCGAAGTGGCCAGATCGAGGGCTTCCCTCTTCCACCCTTCGTGACTCATTCTGCTCAGATTAATGAACTCATTTTTTTTTCTCTCTTTTTTCAATGTATTTGACTCGTGGCGGGAGATTAGGCAGCGCAAGTGTCCCTGGTTCCTAGAAATATATCGTCAGTTTACCACCACCACCTCTCGGAATCTTAGGGTTTCGTTCACCAGTAGGGCCAATTCCCCCCCAGCCCCTACCTACCTCACCAATATGGCCAGTTCCCACCCTGCCTCACCAGTAGGACCAGTGCCCACCCTGCCTCACCAGTATGGCCAGTGCCCACCCTGCCTCACCAGTAGGGCCAGTCCCCACCCTGTCTCACTAGTAGGACCAGTTCCCACCCCGCCTCACCAGTAGGGCCAGTCCCCACCCTGTCTCACTAGTAGGACCAGTTCCCACCCTGCCTCACCAGTAGGGCCAGTCCCCACCCTGTCTCACTAGTAGGACCAGTTCCCACCCTGCCTCACCAGTAGGGCCAGTCTCCACCCTGCCTTACTAGTAGGGCCAGTCCCCACCCTGCCTCACCAGTAGGGCCAGTCTCCACCCTGCCTCACTAGTAGGGCCAGTCCCCACCCTGCCTCTCTGCCTTCGTACTTCATGGTATCAGTTCTTCCTCTGAGGGTATTGACTGCATCTGTTCATTCCAAATCGATTATTAGATTCGAGGCTCCATTTCGTCGGCCACGGAGTCCATAGGCGTCTGTAGACTTGATCTGCTGCTCAGACCTTTCGCTGCCACTTCACCCCCAGTTGTCACTCTCCATGTTTACAAATGCTAACACTCCCGCGTCTATCCCCATCTGCACCTGCACGCCCGTCCGTGTGCGTACACACCCGTCCCTCACCACGCATGTACCTGCATACACTTCGTTCTTACATTCTTAGACTCTCTCTCTCTCTGTCTCTCTCTCTCTCTCTCTCTCTCTCTCTCTCTCTCTCTCTCTCTCTCTCTCTCTCTCTCTCTCTCTCTCTCTCATTTCAGCCTTTTGGTGAATGTGGCTTTTATCAAGGGGTCCCCAACCCTCTGTTACAGCCTATCGCCCATTACAGAGGTCGCCCCAGAGTATGGAAGGGTGGGGGTGGGGTCACTGGTCGAAATATATTTATACGAAATCGAACACAATTGTACATAAGAACCATTATGTTTGGCCTTTTGTTGAGTGACAGCTGACTGAATACTTTAGATCAGTGTTACAGATAAGAGCTTTGATGAGGATCCGGGTGACAATTATTCATGGTGGAAATGTGAACTATTTCGAGTCTCCTGATATTATTAAGTTAAAAGAAGGTTGTATATGAAAAAAAACACGCTGCTTCATTGACGTGTTTTGATTCTAGCCTACGACTCTCTCTCTCTCTCTCTGATAGAGAGCTCAGTGCCTCAGGCCACCATAGGAGCGGATGACCGGCAGTAATACTGCCAGTTGTTTACTGGATGGAACCACCACCTCCCTCACGCTGGCGACCTTCACCACCACACTCATTGTCGGCCCGTGTGGTGGTGGTGGTGGAGGGTGGGGGAGGGTCAGTCTGTGTGGGAGGTCACACGGGAAAGCCGGGTAACAGAAGACCTGATGGTCTGTGACGAGGCTGTCTGGTGGAGGACAGCATTAGTGTTCTAAATTACAAATCTCCTTACACAGGATAGCAAAGCAGAGGGTTCCTCCCAACCCACCACTATAGATGGAGATTGGATGGTAAAGCAGAAGGCTCCTCTCCCTACCCACTCCTGTAGATGGAGAGAGCGGAAAGTCAGGCAGAAGGTTACTCCATACCTACCAATATAGATGGAGATTTGATAGTAAAGCAGAAGGCTCCTCCCAACCTTACAATGTACATGGAGATTGGATAGTAAAGGGGAAAGCTCCTCCCCACCCACCTCTCCCTCCGGCACATCAAACGACAAGAAAATAGCCGTGAAGGACCAGCGTGTAGCATAGAGAGAATATACTGCCATGGGAATTTTATGGGAAAGGTCGTTTGGAAAACACATTCTCATCTAATTATAGCCGCCAGATACTCTGGGCAAAAAGGACTTTTGACGCCGCTATTTAACGAAAAAGTTTCATATTCACTGATAATTTAATACCTATCTAGTTTTCCATTGATAGTCTTCTTTGAGACAATATCTGATGGTCATTTATTGCACTTGTCTATAACTTACTGCTAATGACACGTTGGCCCACATTTTTATTACACCTCCTTAACTTCAAACACATACTTGTGATCGTTGTCATCTACCCACGGGAAGAAGTGACTTATCGAAGTCATTTAGAACTATAATTTGAGATTTGATGCATCTGAACGGAGTGTGGGCTAGGATAGATGATATGTGTTATCCTGGCGCTGTCAGAAGCAGTCTTAGAACAACGGACATTATCATGAGACTCCGTGGAGTATAACTCCTCTTAATCGATAAGAACGAAGAAAATATTACTCTTACAGTGATTAACAATAGAGGACTAGGATCTCAGGATATTTATTACATCCTAGGCTTTAAGGATGGAGGCGTCAGGAGCGGCACGCCCCTTGCTCGTCACGCACCAACGAATGCATGACCCTGTGTGATACGCCTTTACATGTAGTTGGCGTTTGCAACAATATTATGGGCCACTTGTCTCATATACTACACCCCTGGCTTATGAATTAATGCAGCGCCGAGGATGAAAAATTAGTGTATTTCGAAACATATTTCTGTCTTGTAACCATAATATCTATACTTGTCAAGAAAAAAATTATATAAAAATAATAACACCATATTTAAAGGACTGTTTCATTGTACTTTATAGTCTACTCAGAGATATGCATCGAATATTACTACTACATAATGATATGTTTCCAATATGCACATAAATATTCATAATCGGACGATAACTGCATTTTGAAGACTAGACATTGAATAGCTATGTATGAATATTTTACGTCTGGCACTCAGTGCGAGTGGCTGGCAGCAGGGAGGATCCAAACTGTCGTACGGCCAAAAGAAAAAAGCTGAACCAGTCTTACAAGGTTGAGAAAAGCGCCAGGGGCCCTGAACACTGTCTTAATGTCGCATTTCCTTACTGGGTGGCGTCTTTCCTGGTCTAACGGACAGGTTCATTCCTAGGATAGTCACATCAGGGAATTTGATCCTCCTAACCTTTTTACATTTATTGTTTTTTTTTACCCTTTGAGTACGACGGCTTAAAATTCTTAGGTACAAAGACTTTATCCTTTGATTACAACGATTTAATTTCCCAGGTACAACGATTCAAAACTCGACGACCCGTACTTTATGCAGTGTGTAGCAACGCCAGTCACCCAGTCTGGTTGGTGAACATGTTGCTTAGTGCATGCTGCAACAAAACCTCATTCGCAGCGTCAAAGCTCTCTGTCTGTTGCAGCAAGCATTTATTCCATCTATTATCCTTGTAGTTAGCCATTCATATTTATAGAAATGTAGGTTTGAAATAGAATAGCCATGAATATATGGAATCAGAATTTTCCTCGAGTGGGTTTGGATACCGATGATATACCAATATGACATGGTTGGACGCGTAGACAACTCTGTATGGGGTCATTTGCCGTGGAGAACAGAGGGAGGAATATATAGTTTGTGGATATTGTATTTCATAACAGAGCTTTCGCAAGACCTGCCTCGCTCATTGTTGCTGATTGAAACAGAGCTGACTCAGTGTGTGTGTGTGTGATGAAGTCAGCCATCGAGATTTTTGTTTTTCTTTCTATATATCTAAGGACGTCATACTATCGTCCATTTTTGATGAATAGAAAACGTCGTAGAACAAGCAGAAATTGTGTGGACTGCGTTGATCTTTGTTTTCGATCAAGTTTGACTCACTGGGGAAGAGGTTCCTGATTTATTTGTTTGGTCGGAGAGTGTGGTATTTTAGTTATGGTTTTGAACCGTATGAACACTTCTGTAGGACCTTTGAACATTCTTCAGGTTGAGGTCAAAAGGTTATAAACCATCATATCCAAGGGTCGCACGGTCGTGTTCATCAAGGGTCGCACGGTCGTGTTCATCAAGGGTCGCACGGTCGTATTCATCAAGGTTCGCACGGTCGTGTTCATCAAGGGTCGCACGGTCGTGTTCATCAAGGGTCGCACGGTCGTGTTCATCAAGGCTCGCACGGTCGTGTTCATCAAGGGTCGCACGGTCGTATTCATCAAGGTTCGCACGGTCGTGTTCATCAAGGCTCGCACGGTCGTGTTCATCAAGGGTCGCACGGTCGTGTTCATCAAGGGTCGCACGTTCGTATTCATCAAGGGTCGCACGGTCGTGTTCATCAAGGCTCGCACGGTCGTGTTCATCAAGGGCTGTGCGGTTCGTTCTCAAGGGACTACCCTTGAACGGGATTTGTAATCCACATAAATCAGGAAATACGATTATTCGTCTCGGAAAATATAAGATTAAGATTGCCCTGACGAAGGATGTTGTTGCTCATAGCTGACTACTTGACTTCCCCCGAAGCCATGCTTGCGTTGGGCTGTTGAAACTGACGTCATTGAGGCCAGGGACTTGACGAGCAGGCTGGTTCCATACTCTCAGCACGGCGGCCATGTTGGAGGAACAACTTGACTAATGGAGTGAGACTTATTACTTCATGAGTGCGTTGTCGGGTGTACCACCAGCGACCTGTGAAGATACGTAATCTAATCTTTGTGATAATGTTTATCGTTGGGTGAGTGGGCAGGTGCCTTTTGCTTCACCTTCCTGTCTCCAGTAATGGGAGAAGATGGAGGGGAGCCCTCTTCTTTATCATCCTGTCTCGTATAGTGATGGGTGGGGAAGAACCTGATGCTTTACTATCTTCTCTCCATCTGTAGCAGGGGTTTGGGATGAGCCATCCGCTTTACATTCCTGTTTCCATCTATAGTGGTGGGTGGAGAGGAGCCTTCTTGTTTATAACCTTGTCTCGTGTAGTGGTGGGTGGGGAGGAGCCTTCTGCTGTACTCTCTTGTTTCCACGTGTACAAATTAGGAACTTAAGATACTAATCCTCTCCTTCATAAGATCAACTTTTCATAGAGCATCACTTCATCTGTTATCTGGCCACTCCATGTATCCAGAGAAGATGGAAAGGTAATTGTTCGAAGGAATGAGCTCCTTCCATATATACGTGATGGAAGGACATCATGTACGAATTTTTTTTTCTGACTCATTCGGTTTCTGAGGAGAGCATGACTAAGTAACGGTCCCAGGGCCGCCCTGATTCGCAGAGAGAACCTCCAGATTGCCTCAGAAAATGTCGTCCATTTCCGAGTGTTATAGATCAGTGTGTGGCAATGTGTGTGTGTGTGGCCACTTGCTGGTGAGTCAGGGAAGGAGGCGATAACGCGGGTCTGTGCCGTACCGCTCTGTACGTGACCCTGGCCAGCTATGCCACTTGTTCTGTACGTGAGCCTCCCCAACTGTGCCACCGGCTCTGTACATGGCCCTGGCCGACTGTGCCACTTGTTCTGTACGAGCCCTTGGTCATGTGGCATCCGCTCTGTACGTGGCCCTGGCCAGGTGTGCCACCTGCTCAGTGCGTGACCATCAACACCCCCCCCCCCCCCGGTCCTCTCCGTCTGCATGTTCAGTATCTTTTCCTCCAGACTGTCTTCTCCTCCCATCCAAGCCCCCTCCCTCCTGTTGCCTTTCCTCCAGCACCTTCCTCTAACCCTCTGCTTCCGCTTCCTCCTATCCGCATCGCCTGTCCCTTTTCCCAGTCCTCCTGCACACACACACACACACACACACACACACACACACACACACACACACACACACACACACACACACACGTATCTGGTAGGTGGAAGTACATTGACGACCCTACCATTTGTATCAGCGAAGACAAGGGGCTCCTCCGACATCGCAACCCTCTACACATTACCCTTATCTCCTAGGAGGAGGCCACCGCCGACCACGCCATCATATCATCCAATCCAAGACTGTAATTACTCACGTCAACCTCGCTCCCAACCACCCCTAACAATCTCACTATACCATCTCAGCCCTCTCCAGGTTAATCTGATCATCAGACACTCCGCCTATGGTCAGAATATCCTGCCTAGACTCTAAGACACTCGGACTCTCCTGCGCCTTAACTCAAGTCCTGCGTCTTAAGCATATTGACACCTCTCTCGAAACTCACCTCGGGCTCCCCCGCCTGGTCTTCCACCCTATCCTCTACAGGAAATGGGCTGCTGGGATAGAAAAGGCCATGCGTAAAGATCATCCTCGCTACTTTTTTTTTTTCACACCATCCGTCCGAAGTTGCTAAACACACGGGTCACTCCAGACACCACCACATCTTCAGCTTTGTCCCTGCATCATTTACGCCATTCATACACCAGTTACGCCGTTCCTACACCAGTCACACTGTTCCTACACCAGTCACACTGTTCCTACACCAAGCACACTGTTCCTACACCAGTCACACTTCCTATACCAATCACACTGTTTCTACACCAATTACACCTGCCATTTATGCCAATCGTAACGAGTGTATGTCCTGACAGTGGACGACTGCTTCACCAAATTACCGTATAGATTATTAACTGTTATCATCCATCGATGTGCTGTGGGAAGTGCTTGCTGTTGTAAAGCAGCAGTGCAATCTAGATTTGTGAAACTTGCTCCAGTCTTATTATTCTCATTGGCTTATGTGTGTGATTGAAATACGAACAGAAATTGGGAGCGAAGATGGCAACATCCGGGTGACACTACTCCCACCGTTTTCTTTTTGTTTGTCTTACACATTTTCGTCGCAGACGCATCATATATTTCCGTTTCCTGTGTCAAGACTATTTTTCCAGTTATACTTTTTCGATGGAATTAAGGTTCTCGGTGTAATTTTGATATTAAAACTTCTTATGTCAGAACTGATTTGAATATAAATACGGAAAATGCGTTTTAGCATCCGAACCTGCTTTGAAGTAAAAAGAAATTTAATTTTTTTCTTTGATTATTTAATTCTCTTTATTTATGATTTTCGTACCTTATTGTTTCCTCCATCGTGTAGCGGTGTGTGTGTGTGTGTGTGTGTGTTTAAGGGCGGGAATTGCAGCACCTTACCTTAGTTTAGATCTAATCGGCTTTAACAACAGGTTTATTGAGATTTATTGAATATTTGGCTGGATGATATTATCGAGGACTTATATATCTCTGGATTGGTTTTCACAAGTGATGATGATGGTTGTAAGAAAGGGAACATGAGCTGAAATACTTGTCTGTCGAACAGTTTGCTAACATCTGGATTGTTTAGAAAGAAAGACCTTCCGTTACACACTTATGTACACATTCATTCATAACTTTGTAATGAAAGACAAATATTCATTATGGGGTGATAATGATAATCCATATTGTAGTGCGGTAATAATTGTAATAAAGATATAGCAATAACAGTATCATAAGTAACGTAATGGAATTACGATGATCTATGATAAAGGATAGCGAGCCACCTTGCATTACGCTAGTCCAGCCAAAGACCAGTGGTGTCGGGGAACATAATCAAACGCGAGTCGGGCGGAGGCTGTGGTTGTACTACCTGCCCACCATAACCAGACCAGTTTGACTCCTATGGCTCTTTTTGTAGTATGTTTTTTGTCCCATTCGTGGGTCTGCTGCCCGTAGCACTGCCAGCTATGTAGTTAAGACTCGTTACATTTCCTGGTTTATCTAGAGATGCCATATAATTATGCTGCCGTACAGGTATATATCACCTCCTGCGATTGTATCTCATTCTGGAGCGGTGCGCTGTTAGCCATTCAGGGTGGTGCATCGTATTTTTTTTTCTTTTCTTTTAATGGTTCGCACGATCTTCGCCATCGTCAGTACAGACGGCCCATCCGTTTGGTGGTTAAGATTTACCGGTGAAGCTACGCTTTTGTTGAACACGTAACACAGAACAAGACTGATGGACTCGCCACACGCTTCTTTATTTAACAGTCCTTAAAATCGCAACCAGTTTAACCCATATCAAAGTAGGCTACATCATCCAAGGGTATTCTAAATTAACTAGTGGGTTCATCCGGTAAGTTACGTTATTAACCAATGGGATCATCCGGTAAGTTACGTTATTAACCAGTGGGATCATCCGGTAAGTTACGTTATTAACCAGTGGGATCATCCGGTAAGTTACCTTATTAACCAGTAGGATCACCCGGTAAATTACGTTATTAACCAGTAGGATCACCCGGTAAGTTACGTTATCTCATTATAACCAGAATTAACAAAGATGATGTGAGGAATCACCAGCTGAATCATGTTAACCTAAACTAACCTAACAACCAAGAAGGCGTAAAGAATCACCCGTAAAGTTATGTTAGCCCAACTAATCTATGGCGGAGAGGAGTCACCTAGTAAATGTACTGTACAAAATAAATAATCCCAGAGCACGTTGCTCATGGTTGAAATTGCTTTGTTGATTGGCTCATTATTTATTACTGACGATTCTGACAAAAAGAAATAAAGTTGCGACGGTCGTGATGGTCAATAATTCATCTGATGATGAGAAAGAGAGAGCGGAAGAGAATGGCTTGGCCATAAACATGGGCTTGAAATGACATACTATCCATCGGTGAGAATCGATTACAGGACATGCTGAGATTGGACAGTGATCATTTGGAAAGTTAAATATAAGGATGGTTTGCAGTGAAGTAGCGCGAAGTAATTTCTTAACAGATTTAGGATAGATAAGGAATGTTGTCCGTGAAATATTTACGATCGTACATGTAAACAGCGATATGAGACTCATATCTTTAACCTCTGGCTAGAGCAATATGGCTTGTTTCTCCCAACTTGATGATGATATTCTCGCGCCAGGCACAATGTGAGATAACATTTATAGCTGATAATGGAGGATGGAGAGATCGGTGTTGAGAGCACTGTGAACACTAAGATTAATCCGACTAAGCTCATTGGTGCAGCAGGGTTGTGTGAGTCACTGCCTCCCTAGCTCAAAGGTCGATGGTGCAGGTTCTCGTGGGCGACAGCAATATTCAGCCAGATGTCCTTGTGCTGGCCGACTCAAGCCGCGACGTCGAGAAAACAAGTCATCATCGATGACGCGTCGGCCGCTTCTTGGGGAACGTTAGTGTCAGCTTTAGTCGGCCATATTGGATCTGTCGCGGAGAGCAAAACACATCCTTATCCCATGACTGTATGGCATATTCTGTGCATACCTGGAAAATACCTACGTCATTTGAAAAGATGAGACCAAGTAATGAATTTTACAACAAAGATTTCCATCATTCGACTGTAGTGGTTCAACTTAGAACAACAAACTTAACGCATGTTGCACCAAAATTATTTCTTTTCGTCCATTCCAAATGAAATTTGGACACGTACTACATATTGAGGAAACACTGCACTCGTTCGAAAGACGTATGGACAGCAAAGAAAAAAAAAGAAAAAAGAAAAAACCCGTCATTCTCCGAAATTTGACTGAATTACAAAACCTTTTTATTTTATCCAGTATTGTTTCGCCATAAAACTTACTTGGTAAGTCTTAAGTAACTGGACTGTTTCGCCATGATACTTAGAAAGTTCACGCGACCCTGTCGTTATTAGTTTGAAAAACTGTAAGTGAACATGAGCAAGATATATGCAAGAGATACCATAAAAAAAATGTGGCACTCAGTAGATCATGGTAGATGGAATCACACAATATTACATCTTGAAAGGACACATGGGCTCCTTGAGGATGATACTATAACCCTTGAGCACGTTTCTAGGCCTTTGACGTGTACTTTAAGCCGATCAGGTTATAAGCTATACCATCATACTCGAGAGTCGCGCTCCCGTGTCCCAAGAATTATCAGTTGTGGAATAATCAATGAAATCCTGATATAGATTAAGTATGACAGATATACAATGCTTCAACATCTTCGTAGCAATTTGGACACTTTGAGGGTTGACTTATGTACATGAACTGGTGATTTACAGCAGGAACTGTAGACACACTTATGGTTTCGTAAGTGGCGATCAAGTCTTGTGTAAGCGTGGAAGTCCATGTTTTCCCGATGATTTTCAAGGCTGTGTGTACCTGATGTACCCCATAAATATCGGTTAGAGGCTTGATAGATCGCCCGATAGATACAATGAAGTCAGCAATTCTTAGCTAGCAGGGATAAACACCTTCTAAATCCGGTTAATGATAGGTCTCTGCAGCAGACATGCCTCAGATGGACTCGGCAAGTGGAATATATATGGTAGAATCCCCTCGCTCCCATTGCCAGCGAGAAATTATAGGCTTCTCCAAGGATTTCTTGTTACTTATTTATGGTTTATAGTGAATGTGAGACGAGCTCTACGTTCTCGGGAGCGGTGTGTGCGATTGCCACTTGCAGGTTTCTACAGAATAACGGAAGAGTTTGGTCAATTTCTATATATCTTTCATTAACTGTTTCTAGAAGTCTTTTTATTTTTTGAACAATTACATACAACCTCACACTTCTCTCACATATCCTTAGTATATGTTCAGTGTGCTTAAGTGAACTGTAGTTTCCAAAATGATAGAAGAATTGTTAAATCTCCACTGACGCCGTGAGTAATTCGTGGCGCGAGCAAGTCCCAAGTAGTAACAACACCATTTTCACATAGAAATCGGCTCAGTTGGATAGTCAGAATTCATTTCTTTGTCACCCTAGCCTTAAAACCACTCTACATCCGTCCTCTTTCGCAATTTGTCTCATTCATTGTACCTTTTACTGTACTACCATATATACTTTCTTCACCAATCTATCATGTAGCACAATTGGCAGTGTTAACCGAATAGGCTTCCGTCACTGCCTTTTTCAAAGACTACAGCTGTATGTCATATTCTGTCTCTTTTCAGAATTCCATCTTTACTCCTGAAAAAAAAGAAAATCCACTTCTGTTTTGATTTTAGGGCCAAGGAAAACAAAGTTTCACATCCATACATCAGACATGGGACGAGGAACAAGTGCAAGCCTTAAGCACACTACGCTTGTATTGTTTCGTCACCAGAGTTGTTGGTGCATCTCCTATTCTTAAGAACCTCACAAGACTTTACTTTCAGCTTCATCCTTCCACTTAGTACGACGGTACGGTCCTTCAGCATAGCGACGACCCCCTTGGGTATGATGACTTAACCTTTGACCTGACCTTTGAATGGTTACGTTATAAGCTGGGTCATACTCAAGGATCTTCTATTGTGCGTACTGGTTATGAACGCCTAATTTCTCTTTGAAACTGATACCCTGCTATGACAGCCCTCCACTTCCAAAAATGAGAATCAAGCATGCTCTTGCCGTTGTAGTACTTTCAACATCCGTTTTTTTTTTTTTTTTTTTGCTTACATCATCAAATATACCCTGCCATTGTATCCAATTCCTCCAGCAGTACGGCTTCATTAGCATACAACAACTGTGCAGCTTCCATTTCCAACATGGTTCCGCGGTACGTCGTTTGTCATCCCTAACCACAAAAACAATAAACAACCTTGGGGGTAATACACAACCCTCTTGAACTCTTACATTTATTTCAAACTGTTTACTAATACCACCATACGTATAGGATAGTGAAGAGTCGTGTTAATAAAAGCTGTTATGAATATTATAATAAACACGTTTTAGGTTATTCTCTTTATCCATAGGAAGGTCATGAAAGCTTTATAGATATAGTGGTTAGGACTTGTCCCACATTTTTTAGAATATAAATTAATCATTATGGGTTGAGTTCCCACTGGGAAGTGATATATCTTTAGGTTAGTACTCCATGAATAGTGGAATGTGCTAGGCTAGCGATGCCGAGTCCAGCTAGGAGCCTTCGCATATTATTATTATTATTATTATTATTATTATTATTATTGTTATTATTATTAGCACCATCATCGTAATTAATGTTGTTCAGTATATGGGGTACTGCAGAGTTGGTTCCCGGGGGCTAACAAGTCATTTGTGTAGAAGGGAGGGCCGTCTTGTGGAGCATGTGCTGTCGGAGTGGGTTAATGATAGGCTTTTTTTGCCCCTTATACCGTGCAGCGAGCAGCACGTCATGCACACCTTTAATAATCAGTTTTCAGGGTTATGTCTGGGAGGTCTGGTATCCTGAGCTTGGAAAGACACGGTACTCCTTTGAGTAACCATAAAACCTGGACGGGTAGCGGGCTGTAATCTGAGATCACAAGAACTTCTGAAAATCATTAATTATGATAATAATGTGAAGAAGAAGAAGAAGAATTGAAAATAAGGTGTTCTGTGACCTTAATCGCCCCATAACCTTTCCTGTATCAGACTTACGTAAACTTTTCCCCCATTATCTTCCCTCTGCCCTTTACCTTGCCATTTAGAATACGTGGCGTGTATGGGAGCCATAACGACTTGGAGTGCGATATAAATGACCATAGTTCCGGTACAAGAAAAGGATTTTTTTACTGGCAGTGTTCCAGTCGTGACTTCGACCTGACCTCAACCTTAACCACGTTCATAATACTTTATTAATTTGTTGTACGCAATAAGTAAACTCTACTGTATTCATAATCTTATTGACTTATTTTTGTTCGTTCCACATTCTTCAGCTTCTCTGTTTTCAATGTACTGTTTATTACTTTGACATACATCATTGGATTTTCATTAGTTTTCACTGTCATCATATATATACTAGTCGTCTGAAAACACCGTCCATTTCTGTTTTTGTTCTTACCATAGCATTATCCTAACATCTGATCTATCATTTTGAGACTATTATTACGACCAATTTCATTTTGTCTTTTATCCTGGCTGTATTTACTGTATACCAAGTATATTCAACATAGGTCCATTATCATCACATCCATTGTCCTGACACTGTCCATTATTGTGCCCATTGACATGATCACCATAATGGTGACAGTACCTGTTACTGTGTCCATTGTTATCACATCCGTTACCGTGATTTTTTTTCTCCATTATCATCATGTAATACTGGCTCTGTTATCATACTCCACGTCTTCATCGCCATTATCTCGAGAAATGAACATAAACTGCTCTTTTGTCTTCAGCATGAACCCCCATTGTCTTTAATGTTCAAACAAGACGATTGCTGGAACACTTACATAATCAGGGTTCTGATGGAATGTTTGCTTGTCTTTGTCTGATTCAACAGCTTTATGGATCATTAATCACCGTCAAAAATGATAGTAGTGTAGTGGAAGCATTGCAAATTGTTCTTTGCTTTCTTTTTCATCATTGTCGTGCCAGATAGCTGTTCATCCTCCCCTATGAAGATAGTCGATTAATTGAGTACCTGGATTAGGTTATATATATATATATATATATATATATATATATATATATATATATATATATATATATATATATATAGTGTGTGTGTGTGTGTGTGTGTGTGTGTGTGTGTGTGTGTGTGTGTGTGTGCGTGCGTGTTAATGAGACGGCCTTGTTTAGGGCACTCAGCTGCCCGTGTCGTCTCACTCAACATGAAAAAAGAAAATAAGTAAACTGTCATGACTGGTGAAGGATGAGGGAATATGGCATATACCAGCCCGACATGCTCACGTCTCGGCTGTAAATATGGACGTTTTTTCCTTGGAAATGAACACCGTGTACATGGGTAGGGGAGTCGCCTCTGGGATAGCAATGTCAGACAAGTTTGCTTGTTTGCAAGAACTGTTCTTGGATAAACTATATTTTTGTTTTTTGCATATACATTCAGGATCATGTATAATTTCTCCCATAAACCACAGCATCTTTCCTGAGCAGTGGTTGGCTAACGTTGGGGTAATTTTAAACCGGTGATGTGTAACAGTACTGCGGTGTTTGGGGAACCATTTGAGATCCGGTTTCCTGACATAGACTACCTTGATCCCTTGCCCTCAGGAGGTGTTTGTTTCCTTTGGGGCGAGAGAGGTCTCAGTGCCTTGGCCTTATTAGTCACCTGCTCTGTGGATACAGTGGATACCACGACATGCAAGTACTTGACTGAGTTAGAAATATATCTTGACTGATCCCTTGACTTCTGTTGCCTTACTGTGTGGTTTGAATACAAGCGGAATTTTCCATCAAATACGAGAACTTGTTTTGAAAGATATTGATTGGAATATTAGGTTGAAATAGCGGATGATACACCGTCGTTTTCATAGCTTTTGAACGACATTCTTGCACGTTGAAAATCTTGACCCCTTAAGCACGAAAATACGTGCCTTGAGCAAGACCATTATTTTAGGGAATGATTGCTTGGCCTTTGACGCTCATGTCGCCAACGGTGGCCCAAACCGGTTCATCCTAAATCAAAAAGAAATACCTCACAATATTCAAAATAGTTTCATATTGAGAAAATAAATAGATTTCTTATACAAGAGGATTCTTATTACGAGAGAGACATGGATAAAGAATAGAAGATAGATAACAGTAATTTTGTGATCAGCAGCGTGCAAGTGTAGAGCTACAAGCTAGGCTATAGCTTTCTCAAAGTGAGGCTTCCTCGGATTGCACGTCTTTTTTGTGGGAAGTCCAGCTTATGCCGTTAAGATCCGTCTAGGATATTGATATGAGGCGGTGGTGACGACACACACACAGACATTTCCTCTGATGGCTTGGCTGAAATCGACTACTGGTGCTGACGAGGTTGTCGCCCCGCACCATCATCAGCATTTGATTTGCTTTGTTTGGTCCTGGACGAACGTTCAGTGCGCTGAGGCAGTATATAACACTGTCGCCATTGTGTCACCAGCTGACTAGACAGCTAGCTGGCATCGTTCCTCTCTCCACAACAGCCAGCTTAAGGCATGACTTGCCTGCCCTTCAGTCCAGTCAACATGACCCGCTCAACTGTTGCTATTTCCTTCCTGCACACTCGAACGTTCCACTCAAAATCGACATTCATTTCCTGATGCTTCTAGAAAAACTTGCAGTCTTAAAAATTGCTTTCTTAAAAACGGATGTATGAAAAGAACAAGAAACGCCTAAACAGTGTGAAAATAGAACAAGTAACTCCCACAATGTAAAAAAAAAAAGTTGTTAAATGAGTTATTCACATTTGAAAATATTTTATATGTCAAGGAACATAAACGAAATGTTTCAGCTCATCAGGAAAAAGTTTGTATTACAAAAGAAAAGCGGCCTTGCAGTTGTAAGGGGCTGGGAAAATACAGTATAATCATCCATTGAAAGTTCACTTAACCTAATTGACATGAATATAGAGGTAATCGATCCAGTTTAGGTTAATGTATTTCAGATCTTAAAAGAGAATGTTTCTACAAAACTTCAGATGATTTTCAGGCACTCTTATTGAGATGTCACAAAAGGGGCGAAAAATGAGAAAAATATCTTTCAGGTTTGGTCTTGGATTTTCCTGACTCCCAATATGCCGTGAACATTTGCAGTAAAAAAAACTGGGTTCAATCTCCTTTCCTTGAATATATATATATATATATATATATATATATATATATATATATATATATATATAATAGAGATAGATATTACGAAACCTAAGTAAACATTCCTTTTTTTCTTTGTGTAGCATGCCATTATGTCACTTATTCATATATATATATATATATATATATATATATATATATATATATATATATATATATATATATATATACTATTCGCCATTTCCCGCGTTAGCGAGGTAGCGCTAAGAACAGAGAAATGGGCCTTAGAGGGAATATCCTCACCTGGCCCCCTTCTCTGTTCCTTCCACACACACACACACACACACACACACACACACACACACACACACACACATATATATATATATATATATATATATATATATATATATATATATATATATATATATATATAAATCTGATTTTTACTTAAATGGAGTGCACACACACACACACACACACACACATATATATATATATATATATATATATATATATATATATATATGTGTGTGTGTGTGTGTGTGTGTGTGTGTGTGTGTGTGTGCACTCTATTTAAGTAAAAATCAGATTGATGAAGATGCATATATTGTAGATATTCCCTGGAGAGTAAGAAAATGTAAAAGAAAATTAAGTAATGGAGTTTATTTAATGAATATAAAGAGAGACAAGTGAAAGTGACACTGGAAGTGGGTCTACTCACGTATGTGTCCAGACGTGGGAGTCGAAGGCCAAGGTCATCACCCACGAACGCGGAAATGTTACGGGACGGTACACTTTTCCCATTTGTTTACGGTACAGTAGTTCTCTTTACTCATGAATGTGAGTCTAGCTTAAAGCCGCTTAACTTATCCTTGTAGTTTCTGGTTATCATACCAGAAGGTAACATAGTGGTGTTGTTTCTATAGAGCAGTGACGTGCTGTAGGATTTAGATCAAGGTAAGGCTGTCAGTGATGGAAACCAGAAGTTCGATATTGTATCAGAACTGTGCGTGCGTAATTCCCTATTTACACTGTAGGGGGAGGAAACCTTACATTTGTGTAATGTGTGGTTACTATTTGTAAATTTAATGGGGAGAAAGTTTTACGTTCGTGTTGCCCCGGCTCTAAACTTGTATATTTATCTTTAATTTATTCTTTGCACACACACACACACACACACACACACACACACACACACACACACACACACACACACACACATCACTCTAAGCCCTTTATTGACCTGGCCTAAGGGGAGGATGAACACCTGAGTTGGGTGTGGTCCCACGATTCGAACCTCTGCAAACACAACCTCGAACGGGCCAGTGCTGACTCATGGTTTGTTACGTTATCCATTCCACCACTACTGTAAGGGTGTGTGTGTGTGTGTGTGTGTGTGTTTTACTCATAAACAAGGTTCATGTTAGCTTCAATCACTCCAGAATCACATGAACAGCAGACACCAGCACATATCCTAGACACATCACGAACAATTGACAGTGTTCGTGTCATGGCGATCTTTGGCACTGCCTTCATGGGGTGTATGTTTTCAGCGATCTTGTGTTATTGGGGGAGGTGAGGTTAGTGAAGTTGCTTGGTAGTCTCATACGCGCCAACGTAGGCTGCTTTGTCAGCATGCCCGGGCTCCATGTCGTCTGCAACCACAAACACATACCTTTTATGGTCCTGTACAGCACTTATGTCAGTTTAGTGCGTGTTATGTTTATTCCTGGCTGGTTTATCCTGCTGACATGGGAAGAAAACGGTGGGAGCTGAGGGTGATGCAAGAAGGCTAGGCTATTCCTCCCAGCTCATTGTATGATGGCATATATATATATATATATATATATATATATATATATATATATATATATATATATATATATATATTTATGTATGTATGTATGTATGTATGTATGTATACTATAAACTATTTACCACTATTCCCCGAGAATTGATCCCTGGACCATATATATTACACTACAATTCGGTCATTTAGCATTTTAGTTTTGTATCTATGCATAAACTGCCTACATATAACATTTAGCAAATGTGGGGCGGAAAGGTTGAATATAAAAAGAAAATTGCGAAATTATAACATCTGAATATCGCAGAAAAAGTATACCGCATGGATGTAGACACGCTGAAACTGTAACTTCAGTTTTGTACCCAAGTGGCGTAATAATACGCTTATTTTTTGCTGTAATCATGCACTGGCGAGTGGAATGCATTAGTCAGCTGCACAGTTTGTGAAAGTTTATCGTATCACATTAACAGATATGTCATAGGTGGATACTCAACGGAAATCTTGAATTTTTTAATTAAGTTGTGATTAGCAGCGGTAGTCAGAAACTTAGGCTTGCCCCATTCCACGCATCATGAATAAACTTTTAATTTTGTTTGTGTGGGTCAAAGGTATGAAATTCCCTCGGAATATTTCTGTAGTGTACTGAACAAATAACGCCATGAAAATCGACTTTTAACTCAAGTTATGGTTCCCTTTTGTTTGGATTAAGGATTCGAATCAAGATATTACCAAAACCGCCAGCCTGCTCTGCTCACGTACGATCTAGTGCCAGTTTGCAGTTTGATTATCCATAATTTGTACTGTTTCATTTCGTGTTTCACATAAACTTACATTTGCTTTCAAGTTTTACCGTTACGGAAATATAGATGAAGCAAATACAGATAACGGAGTTAATATGTTGTTTAGTATATAAAGGAATATAAGAAACTTGAAGTATAAACCTCAGAAATTGAAGCCTAATCCAGGAAGATGAAGCGTGGGTGGGAGGGAGGCAGGGCGTCACATAACCCCCAGCTGACGCGGCGGCGGTCGGCTGTGGCCCACCTCTTGAAGGCCAGCCATGCTTGAAACAACTTTTTGTTGTTGCCGTCAGCCTGAATAGGGCAAGTCTAGCCACGAGCTTCGTTAACGTCATTTCGTGAATGACTCGACTGCATACCTCCTCAAGTTTTGCACCGGGGGTTAATATCCTCGTTAGAGAGGCTGTTCCAGAGGCAGCGATCCTATTAACCTTGACATTGCAAGCCTAGCAGGCGTGACTACCCTCGACGTACCTTAGGAATTATTGCGCATTTGAAGAGACGATAAACATCTTAAGATTCATTCTCACCTGAATTGAGCGGACATGATTTATTTTCACTGCCTTTTTTTCACGTTTTGAAATAAGCGTTAATCATCAACATTAATATTTTAGTGTGAATCGGGTGATGAAAATACCATTCGAGGAAAGCGTCATATATATATATATATATATATATATATATATATATATATATATATATATATATATATATATATATTACTTTCCAAAAAAGGGGGCAGTTGAAGCTAAGAGAGGATTTTACCCTTAAAATTTAAGGATGTCATTTCTTCTTGACGCTACCCCGCTCAGGCGGGAAATAGCAAACATGTATGCAAGGAGAATTTATAAACGTTGACTCAGTATACCCACTAATGTTCATACAGTAAAACGTCTGCATTCCGTACGAACGGAAAACTTTCCTCAGGCATCCACGTTACGTAAGAATCTCTTTTTTACTAAGTCGTTTAACATCTACTTAATCGTGTTATTCATAGCTCATGATTTTTCTCCCCCGGAAAAAGCAATGATAATGAATGTAAAAAAAAAAAAATCGCAGAAATATCAGCACCAAATATTATCTCTACATCATATCGCAGTGTTTGCATTTTTCCCGGTGTTAAAAATTTAGCTGGACACGTTTTCAGTTGAGTCCTGTTTTGCCGTCAAGCATTTCGATTGGGTCAGCGGTGCAAGCAGTTTTTTTTTTTTTTTTTTTTTTGGGGGGGGGGGTGAATACCGAAGCCCAAATTTGCAGGCATTCTTAAAAGATGGCTGCAGGATGAGCCAATGTGCATTTTTTCTAATGTGATAGTTACATTCAAGGTACGAAACGAGTGAAATAATTTTTGTAATGCCTAGTTATTGATTGAGGTGCAAAAGGCAGGGATGCATTAACTGCATTAACACACACACACACACACGCACTAGGAATGCTCTGCTCATCATGTTTTGTTCCCGTGATGTCACTGATTTTCCTACTACAACCCTTGATATTGTTCAGCCATGAAGCCTACAGGAGACGTGACCAAGGTTAGGTTTAGCATAAAAGAATCTCTCAGGCAGTAGATGACAGGCAGCCACCGACCAGGGAGGTACTACCTCCCGGGTATCGGGAGGGTTACTGACAGCAGTGGCGCAGTGAGCCAGAACTACGATGGCTGTTACGGTCCCCTCCCTGGCCCAAGTTGCAGTCTTCTTTTCTTTCTGCATTATCATACGATAAGTTGCTGGCATTTGGTCCGCAGACACACATTCTATTTATCTCTCATAACTCATGACATTTCGGAACTCTCAATTATTATAATCCTAATTTTTTACTGCGTTCAGAAATACACGTTAGCGCCGATTAATCGCAAAATTTCATCATATATATCAGGTAGGTACTCTCAATCTCTCTGTGGATTCTTCCATCAGTGTACCAAAGAAGAAAGTCATATTCGTCGAAGTACGGAATGTATGAGGATACTTGTTTAATGGGGTCTAGGATCAACCCTGGCCGAGCATTTTCCCCGCCGGCTACAACAGACGCGCTGTCCCCCTGGTGGTGGTCGCGGTACATAACAACGCGACGGTGTGACCAAAGTTGCTCCATCAACCAGATCTCGCGGTTGCTACTCAAGAGTTCGACCACGTCAACCAAACCGCTGTCGTCGGTTCACGGTTGTTTTAGAGTAGCGCTAACTTTTTCCTACCTACAGCCATTCCTCCCCAGACGAAGCTGATGTTTGTTACCTACCAGAATATTCTTTTTTTTTATTACGTTTTATACTTATCCTCTTTTTCTTACCCAGACATTAAATCTTAGCGTTTACTGAGTGGTTACGACATGCTCCGCGGACATAAAAGTGGACACCGCTGGTAAAAACGGGAAGAAATTTAAGACTAATTTGACCTTACTTAATGATAGTAATTTACAAAAGTCGTGCGTTGTTCTTTTGCCGTTTGTCAGTCACTTATCTTATGAACCGTCTGGAACTCGCATTCCTTTCAGCTACGACTTGCATACACTTCATATAAAGTAATTAAATTTCATATGAAACAGAGACTGAAATTACAAAGGTTCGAGTTAAGAAATGGATCTTAAGAGAGAGAAATATGTAGATAGGCGACATTTATACAGCATTCACATTCGTTTCTTGGATCTTATCATTGGTAGTCTGATGTTTGCCTTGTGCATGAGTGTCTCAGTATATGTTCAACGTACCTCTCTCTCTCTCTCTCTCTCTCTCTCACACACACACACACACATACAGACATAACACTTGCCAACAGTATAACACAGTTCGTTCTTCATTAACTCGATTTTCCTGCAGTGAGCGCCACGCGCAAGCCCTCTTGCCCTTTTGAGAAAATATCGTTGAGAATGCACTCGTAAATCAGTATTTCTCTCTCTCTCTCTCTCTCTCTCTCTCTCTCTCTCTCTCTCTCTCTCTCTCTCTCTCTCTCTCTCTCTCAGAACTTCAAGGCGTGTAGCATCTCTCCCTCCTTCCCCCTCCCCGTTCCCCTGGCTAACTCTGACAATGGAGGCCCAGAGCCCACCTGTAGCAGTAGCCAGAGGGCCTGGCAACGTCCCGTCCTCTATCTGACCTCAGCGTTAACATCACCCAGCAAACATCCACACTAACCTCCTCCCGGACCCGACCATTTTCCTCCTTAAATTGTAATTTAACCTCCTTATGAGCAACGACGGTACAACCCTTGAGCACGAAGGTATGACCCCCTTAAGCACGATGGTACGACTGTTGAGCACGACGGTAGGGTACTTTAGCCGGGTGATGGCGCGACTTTTGACCTTTCGTGATGCAATGTCTACTGTCGATGTTCTATGCGCCCCACGCTCGGCTCTCCTCTCTTGAGGGGATTTGGTGAATCTTTCGGCCAATGTGGACCACGTCACCAGTAAAGCCTAGTGAGGGGGAGAAATGTTACATTCCATAGGTTACTTGCCAAAATTGGATTAGTCAGGAATGAATTGATTAACTTGGCGCATTATGGATGTAGGAGAGATATAATCTTGTGTTCTTAGAAACAGAAGGCAGTCGAGGAATAGTTTCAGGAGGATGGATGTAAAAGCATACATTTACTGAAGACTTGGTAAGATGACTTATTTCTGAGTGTCGGGTATTATTCATACGGAAAGCAAAGACATGATATTTTTCGTATGTGGAATAAGGGATGAAAGTGGATTGGAATGTGGACGATGATGCGGACGAAAGATTTGTCTTAGGTAGAGGCAAAATTTGAATGAAAGATGATATATAATGGATTGAATACATCAGTTGGGTGATACTTTTGCGCATGCCATGTTGGCCATTAAAAGAAAAATACATGGAAAGTATAGCTTACGAAGTTGGGCGAACAGAGGGGAAAAGAAAAATACAATTGGTACAAAAAGGAAAGACCTGAAGAGGTTTCTTGAAGAAGGGAGTGTGATAGAAGTATCAGGACGATGACAAGGTTATGACATCCCTAAGGGTCGTCTCATCGTGCTCAAGGGTCGCATCAGTATGGTCAGAGCACGTAACGTGGTTAACGATCGTACCATCGTGCTCAAGAAGTTAAATACGCGGGGAACGTAGAGCGACCATAACACCCGACGTTGATGGCTAGGTTGGGGTCAGTCAGTCAGCATTCTTCAGTTGGTGATCGATGGATGGGAAGGTCAAAACACTTGCGAGCCGTATTTTTGTGTGGCTAAAACTCCAGCATTAAGTTTATGAACTACCATACTAATGTATTGCAGGGAAACAAGACATTTTTTTTTCAAATAGCTCTAACAGTACCGGTATTTATCCTCGTTAAACGCAGATAGTTTAGTCGTAACGGCTGAAATCTGAAACCTCATAGGTGAAATAAAAAGAAATACAAATTAAGCAAGTGGATTACTGTTAACGAAAAATGAATCAATTTGCAGTTACGGAACTGTTCTTAGAATCACGTTACAGTCGAAACACACACACAGACAAAAAAGAAATGGGAATGAAGTCTTTTAAAAGAGAAATAGGCTTACAGACCGGGTCTCCTCGATAGTCGACGAAATAAATGGAGGAAAATAGGTATGGCTGGAGGCACACGGCATCTTGACCAGCCTTTCGCAAGCGCAGGTCCGGGTGAGATAGTTCCCAGGCTTCACTCTGGCCCTCAATTATTTGATCCCCAGACTGTTGATATTTTATCATTGATACATCTTAAGTAATAAATGTAATAGATATAATCTTTCAGAGTAATTTGATGCAAAGTTTACGTCATTATTTCGTAAGTTCTTGCAGGGTTTGATATTAGTTTCTGTGGTGTTATCGTCACTCTGGCAGAGCATATAGCTACCTTGCATATGTGCTAATGTTCATATTTTGCTTTCCGTGTTTGTCGGCTATCGATTTTATTCGTAATATTCATTTGCTATTGGTATATTAGAGGATAATACCATTAATGTTAACATCACACTACCTTAATACAATACTCCCGAAAACGGTACCTTTAAACAACGTTAAAGACCACATCCCTCATTTCGTAGTCAGAGTTCTGGTTCACTTAAGCATCTGTATAATGAAGCAATAATACAATACTGCACGAACTCTGACTAGGTTGGCCAAGTTTATTCTCAACTGAGTTTCATAATGTCATTTTTTTTTTCAGGAATCCTCATATTGCCGTTTGTTTCCACTGCCCTTGACTTGTCACAGTCATTCGTTTTAGTTGTTTCTGGCCCTTGTTTTGACCACCCTTTCCCCTGCCTTGAATTTCTTTCGTAGCTGCTTGTTTTCGCTGTCTCAGAACCCTCATGTAGTCACTTGTCACTGTCTTAGGCCTATCACTTGGCTTCCTTCTTTCCGATGTTTTCAACCATTCATTTGGCCTCTCATTTTCAATGATGTGGCCCTTTCAAATAGTCCCATGTTTTCAAGGCTGTAGGCCCCTCAGTTGGTTCGTTATTTCATTGCCACATTGCCCACCTTCCAATCCCTCTGTATTGTACTGTATCTTCTGAGCGCCTGAAATGTATTAGTGGAGGTAAAGAAACGTATGATAATCACGTGATCTACTGTAGAAATGATACGTGACACACGACGCTGTACAGTAGGTGTGGTCAAATGTGTATCTGACTATAGACCACGTCATGCAGTAGATACAGTTACGTAGCTGCCCATTTAAGAGTGGTTGAATTAGAATTGGTTATCAGTTTCGAACCTCGGTTGAAGGCAACACGCTCGGGTGTCCTCCAGCCAAAAGCTGACCCATGGTGGGCAGCGCCTAACCCTGCTGCTGACCCAAGCACTGGCCCACGGAATGCAGGATGTGCTCTTATGTAAATGACCTTGTGACCTCGATGTTTGCTCTTGTGTGGTACATGTCGTCCACTTTTTGATGTAATGTTTAAAGCATAAATTCAAATTAGGTATATACTAAAACTCTCTTCTTGTTTTGAAGCTTGCTACATTTGCTTTGCTCATACATAGTTCTCAGACTCTGTATGACCACTTGGATCTCCGATATTTCGGCTACATACACGGATATTCCTGGGGATTTCAAAGACAGGTCTTAACATTTTACCTTCCTGATTTCTTTATCTCCTCGTGATAGAGGATACAGAAGAAGATGTACAGGGAAGTGAAAAATGAGGAGTACTTGCCTCAACTCACAGGAGGACTTAGACAAACTCAAAGATCGGTATGGTGCGTAGTTCATATGATTCAACCCGAGTACATGTAATGTGGATGGGCCACAGCAAACGAAAGCCTGAAAATTAATATAATTTGGTGGGAAACAAAAGCTGCTGCAATCTATGTGTGGGAAGACTTGTTTGTCTACGTAGTTCCCAACCTGTCGTCATAGTTTCACCATCGGAACCAATGAAGGAGACAGTCCTTCTGCTGGCAAATATTAGAAATGTATGTAACAATATGAAGAAGGGAATATTCAGCACATCCTACATTTGGTGAACATTGGAATGCGCTTCTCTAGTTTGGTCACCGAACTTATAGAAGCACAAATGAAATATAAAGTCCAGAGGAGGACAAAGAAAGCTTATGTTACAAGGAAAAGTTAGTGGCCTTGAATTTGTTCCCTCATGGAACAGAGGAGAGTAAGGCGTAACCTGCTCACAACTTTTAAGTTTTTAGACCAGTTTGATGAGGACAAGTGAGCAATTCTTCGAAGGATGCAAGGATAGAATTACCAGAATCCAAGACATGATAATAAGCATAAAACGTATTATAGGAAACGTAGAGAAATACTTCCAAAGTACGAGTAATAGATAAATGGAATCATGTCAGTGATGGGATTGTGTGTGGACAGCTTACGTAAGTTTAAAAAAGTTGTTTGATGGAGAAAGTTCGAGAGATGGGTGTCCCACGGGTGTAGAACTCCCCACCCTGACAGTACTTGTATATGTACGATGATTTATAAACCCAGATGGGCACGATGCAGCCCCTTCCCTGCCGGCTCGCGCGCTGTCTGTCGAAGGACTCTCTCTCTCTCTCTCTCTCTCTCTCTCTCTCTCTCTCTCTCTCTCTCTCTCTCTCTGTTTTTGTTCATCTGCTCACCATTGCTATTAGTTTGGCATGATCTTTGTGATGACTTCTTCCTTCCCTTGACCTGAAAGCTGTTGAGAGAGAGAGAGAGAGAGAGAGAGAGAGAGAGAGAGAGAGAGAGAGAGAGAGAGAGAGAGAGAGCATAGTAACCTGAGACGCAACTGAGAAACTTTAGACTGAGTGAATACCATTTTTTTAAACCTTTTGGGTAACAGCCTGTAGCAAAGGGTAATTAATAATGATAATAACAATAATGATAATAATAGTAATAATAATAATAATGATTCTGCTACCCCTAATGCTTGTACTACTACTAGTAACGATTATTATAATTAATAATAATAATGATAATGATAAAAGTATTATTATTGTTATTATCATTATTATTATTATTTTTTTTTTCCGCTGTCTCCCGCGTTTGCGAGGTAGCGCAAGGAAACAGACGAAAGAAATGGCCCAACCCACCCCCATACACATGCCTTGATTCAATCCACTGACAGCACGTCAACCCCGGTATACCACATCGCTCCAATTCACTCTATTCTTTGCCCTCCTTTCACCCTCCTGCATGTTCAGGCCCCGATCACACAAAATCTTTTTCACTCCATCTTTCCACCTCCAATTTGGTCTCCCTCTATTATTATTATTATTATTATTATTGTTATTATTATTCCTTGACGCAACTCTCCTTCTAAACGACAGTTATTGCGTACGTTCGGCCAGAAATATGAGTTTGTGTTTAGTCCAGGTAATTCTTTCGTTGGCGCCAGTTTTCCCTAAGCACTTACTGCTACACTGTCCGTGGCCCAGTTAAGGTACACGGTTATTCAGACGCGTCCCACCAGTCTCCATACTAATTAAGATGTGACTAGAGGTAAACTATTGGTGAGTTTTTAAGTGGACAAACCAGTTCTAATGGATCAAATATTGGCACATCGTAGGGTGAGGTGACGGCAATTATTGCCCGATAAATGTTTTTACTGACTTTAGCTCCATTAAACCATAGAAAAATGAAAATAAAAACTTTATATATTGATGATGAATGTATTTTTGTTTGGTATGCCATACTTTGATTATTTTTGGTAAATGAATTCGGGTTTCGTCATTGTGAATTCTTTTAGAATGATAATTCACGTTTTATTTTACTGGACTTAGCCACTACTAGAATCCCTTCACGCACAAGTGTAGCGAAAGACCACAATAAGGCGGGAGAATAAGAGCTTACAGTATGATATTAAAAAAGAATACATACTATAGATACACACACACTTGTGCTTTGTTCGACACACACTGAAAAGACGTACAGAAATTATTAACGTAAAAGATAATGGTCGCTGTGGATTTTCGCGCCTCGAACTGAAAGCGTTCGAGTAACTTGAACGGTCTCAAGGTCTTGCCTTGGTAACTGAATACACTGTTGATATTTTCGTGGTATGTATGATTCACACGACGACTTCAACTGAGGACGAGTTTATGGTACTTTTAGACTTGCTGCTTACGCGTGATTAATAGATATCGGTGTATGGAAGTTCACGTACGGCAAATGAAAGGTATGGTTGGAAAAAAATGTTTATTCCTTGCAGTTCTCTCGAGTGAAATACATGTGAATTCATGAGGAGCCATCGTTGTCCATCCTACCGGAGATTGGTATCTAAAGATGCATTGACATCACCTATTGGTTGAACTAACACTCTCTCTCTCTCTCTCTCTCTCTCTCTCTCTCTCTCTCAGGTCCAGGTTCAGGGGCGGGACAGGTTGCCAGGGATATTTATTACCAGAAGGACTCGAGTCAAATTTTTCATCGTAGGTTCTCAGTTCTTCCCTCTCTGCATCTCGCCTCTCATGGCTTGAACCTCTTATCGTTTTCTGTTGACTGACACCTTAACTGTTTTCAAGTTAGATTCTCATTCGTAGACTCTGACATTCTTTTGGATGGGGATCACACTCCTTTATATCAACTTCCCTTTATAAGTAAGAAATGTGCTGTCTTGAAAGATAGGTTTTTTGCCTGTAAAGTAGAAAAAAGTAACTCTCCTTGAATTAACAAACGAGTTCCAAGGTACAAAACCCTTGTAAGTATGCAGAAATATAAACCCAAATTATGTGCGTGCGTATTTGTGTTCACTAATTTAAATCAATGAAACTCGGAAGACGAAGATAACTCATGAATACCAGATCTATACAGTTAATAGGTGTAATGCCTTATTTGTTGAAGTAGTGCCCGAAATCATTTTACGCCCTCCGCCCAGAGAAGTGCTACCCTCCCGACTAACGAGTGTTGAAGTGATCCATTTCCACACTCCATAGCAGCCGCCCAGGGAAGTACTACTCCTCATGTCTTGTCATCCTCCAAACCTGGTACTTGAGGGCTCTTCATAATCTTGGCATTTAACACACTGTAATGGAGACTTCATTCTCCAAAGTTCAGTTCATTTAGGTGATGTTATGCTAGAAGGTTCAAGACATCATACTAAAGATGTTATATTGTAAGATTCAAGACCTCATACTGAAGATGTTGTACTGTAAGGTTCACGACATTCCACTGAAGATGTTGTACTGTAAGGTTCACAAGGTTCACGACATTCCACTGAAGATGTTGCACTGTAAGGTTCACAACATTCCACTGAAGATGTTGTACTGTAAGGTTCACAACATTCCACTGAAGAAGTTGTACTGTAAGGGACATGACATTCCACTAAAGATGTTGTACTGTAAGGTTCACGACATTCCACTGAAGATGTTGTACTGTAAGGTTCATGACATTCCACTGAAGATGTTGTACTGTAAGGGACACGACATTCCACTAAAGATGTTGTACTGTAAGGTTCACGACATTCCACTGAAGATGTTGTACTGTAAGGTTCACGACATTCCACTGAAGATGTTGTACTGTAAGGGACACGACATTCCACTAAAGATGTTGTACTGTAAGGTTCACGACATTCCACTGAAGATGTTGTACTGTAAGGTTCACGACATTCCACTGAAGATGTACTGTAAGGTTCACAACATTCCACAGATGTTATGTTCTGAGGTCCAAGGCATTAAAAGAATTATTGTATTAATGTATAGAATCATCTTATTCCTGGATTATCATCCACAGAGCTTCATATCATTATGATATAAAGATTTAATCCACATTTATCAACAGATCAATGCGTCCAGTGGCAGAGACAGGAGAGCTGTCACGATTCCGATTCAAAATGTACTCGGTATACTCCTGGGGCTGCCCAGTGGTCATCTCCCTGGTGGCCATCATTATACAAGCACTGCCCGAACACCTGGATATAATCAGGCCAGAATTTGGCTCAAGAAAGTGTTGGTTTGACAGTAAGTAATCTGAAATGTCGTTATGAAAAAAGAATATATATAAGTATATATATATATATATATATATATATATATATATATATATATATATATGTTAGGTACAGTAGGGTTTAGGGTCAAGTCAATTGGGAGGTAAGTTTGAATGGAGAAAAACTGGAGGAAGTAAAGTGTTTTAGATATCTGGGAGTGGATCTGGCAGCGGATGGAACCATGGAAGTGGAAGTGAATCATAGGGTGGGGGAGGGGGCGAAAATCCTGGGAGCCTAGAAGAATGTGTGGAAGTCGAGAACATTATCTCGGAAAGCAAAAATGGGTATGTTTGAAGGAATAGTGGTTGCAACAATGTTGTATGGTTGCGAGGCGTGGGCTATGGTAGAGGTGTGCGCAGGAGGGTGGATGTGCTGGAAATGAGATGTTTGAGGACAATATGTGGTGTGAGGTGGTTTGATCGAGTAAGTAATGTAAGGGTAAGAGAGATGTGAAGAAATAAAAAGAGTGTGGTTGAGAGAGCAGAAGAGGGTGTTTTAAAATGGTTTGGGCACATGGAGAGAATGATTGAGGAAAGATTGACCAAGAGGATATATGTGTCAGAGGTGGAGGGAACGAAGAGAAGTGGGAGACCAAATTGGAGGTGGAAAGATGGAGTGAAAAAGACTTTGAGTGATCGGGGCCTGAACATGCAGGAGGGTGAAAGGAGGGCAAGGAATAGAGTGAATTGGATCGATATGATCGATATGGTATACCGGGGTCGACGTGCTGTCAATGGATTGAATCAGGGCATGTGAAGCATCTGGGGTAAACCATGGAAAATTCTGTGGGGCCTGGATGTGGAAAGGGAGCTGTGGTTTCGGGCATTATTACATGACAGCTAGAGACTGAGTGTGAACGAATGGGGCCTTTGTTGTCTTTTCCTAGCGCTACCCCACACACATGAGGGGGGAGGGGGATGTTATTCCATGTGTGGCGAGGTGGCGATGGGAACAAATAAAGGCAGACAGTATGAATTATGTACATGTGTATATATGTATATGTCTGTGTGTGTATATACATGTGTACATTGAGATGTATAGGTATGTATATTTGCGTGTGTGGACGTGTATGTATATACATGTGTATGGGGGTGGGTTGGGCCATTTCTTTCATCTGTTTCCTTGCACTACCTCGCAAATGCGAGAGACAGTGACAAAGCAAAATAAATATAATAAATAATATATCTATATCTATATATATATATATATATGGAGAGAATGAGTGAGGGAAGATTGACAAAGAGGAGTTATGTGTCAGAGGTAGAGGGAACGAGGAGAAGCGGGAAACCTGATTGGAGGTGGAAGGATGGAGTGAAAGAGATTTTGAGCGATCTGGGCCTGAACATACAGGAGGGTGAAAGGCATGCAAGGAATAGAGTGAATTGGAATGATGTGGGGTACTGGGATCGATATGCTGTTACTGGATTCAACCATGGCATGTGAAGAGTCAGGTAAACCATGGAAAGTTTTGTGGGGCCTGGATGTGGGGGATGTGGGGCCTGGATATATATATATATATATATATATATATTTTTCCCTGGGGATAGGAGAGAAAGAATACTTCCCATGTATTCCCTGCGTGTCGGATGGCTGGAAATCCTCCCCTCTCGCTTTTTTTTCACTTTTCCAAAAGAAGGAACAGAGAAGGGGGGCCAGGTGAGGATATTCCCTCAAAGGCCCAGTCCTCTGTTCTTAACGCAACCTCGCTAATGAGGGAAATGGCGAATAGTATGAAAGAAAGAAAAGATATATATATATATATATATATATATATATATATATATATATATATATATATATATATATATTACTACCTCTTGGATGTACTTATCTATTTACTCGTTTTGTATTTTGACCAAGTTTTGAGTCACTTTTTCTTCAGATTATTATCATGTATCTGTGATGAATTTGTTTTTATTCAGTATCAATTGTTTTATTGAATTTATGTTGTATGAATTTTAACTTGTGAACCTTGGCAGATAACAGGTCTCTGTGGGCATATTTCTATGGGTTTGTGCTGGTGCTAGTAGTGGCCAACATCATCTTCTTCTGTCAGGTGGCCTACATCCTCATCATGGCCCAGAATGATCCCATCATACAACGTACACGCCAACAGAACAGGGAGAGGTTTGTTGTTTCTACTTATTGTTCTTGACCAGAATTCAGGGATACTGTATTCAACTTATTCTTCCATAATCATGCTATGCAGTTTCTGGATGTTATCTTCTGGAAGACTGTTTTGACTTCACTCTTTGTATAAAAGTTTATCAAAGCTAGATTTAGTCATAATGATAAGGGACTTCCTGTCACTTTTCAAGCTGTTGTTTTGAAGGTAAATATGAGGCAAGACATCAGCTCCTTTTTGTCTACTTTCATGGCTTGTAATTTTTCATCTTCACATTCATCTGCCTTTTCTCTCTTCTTTCTCTTTTTACTCATATTTCTCCTTTTTGGTGTATATTCCTTCTCCATAATCTTTCTCCTATTGATCCTTATCTCATCCTTTTCTTTGTCCTATTTTCTTTCCATCTTTCTGCTTCTTTTTATGGAAACCCATTTTCACAGTATAAGTGGCTTTAGGATTGTTAGGGCTCTGGGCAGTAGAGTCATTTGGGGCCCCATTTCAATTTCACTTTATCTATGAAAATACAATGAAATTATTTTAGTACAGTATTGATAAAACACATATTCCATGCAAATCATTACTATTACAAGTGGAGTGAAGGATAATACATATATTGAATTACCACATGACTCTGAACAGGTAAATAAACCATTTTATTGAGAAATATGAGTATATATTGTGGCAGATTTTTCCATCAGAAGGAATTGGAGTCAGCTGTTGCTCTATAGCTCATAAACCTATCTCAATAACCAGTATCCATAAGTTGAATAAACAATGGATAACTGAGTTTAATGCTAATCTATATTCTAGGTTCATAACCTTTTCCAGGATGGCCTATCTATAACATAAGTTCTTAATGGTATACAAGCTGTTAGACTGTATTGATGAATCAGTGACATGCTGATAGAGAAGTTATCTTTAGTAACCTAGTATAATGTAACTTTTCTTGCCTTCTCAGAAGCAAAATCCAGAATCAGCTGATTGTAATCCAGATCTCTCCCAGTTTTATGTTCAGTTGAAATCATTAACAAGCCAACAATGCATTCTTGTGACAGTGGAGCATAGATAGTTTCTTATTACTTTCCCCCTTGAAGATGACCTCTGACAAATGCAACTGATGCAGGTACATCGAAAATAATGAGAAGTTGTACACATGAATTTGGGTAAATATCCAGAATGTCAGACTGATAAATGTAATGAAGGGCTGCCATTGCTGTGCATTTTTCTTGAAATGTATAATGTTATCAAACTCTTAATCTTATCCAATAACTCTGTAGGGTCCATGTCTCCCTCAAAGTTTAATGAAACATCTTTCCGTCCTTCCTTAGTTATTTGACATCAGATATGATCCCATGTTTGCCCTTAACCACACCATTTGTGTAAATATCATGGAGTTAACCAGGTGTTTCATTCATTTAACATTAAAAAATTCAATGCAAAATATGTTATGTGGGTCATTTATGGACTCATATGCTGCTTTATCCCCAAAATTCATCCTGATAAGGATCATCAGAATTGATGATCCAGCAATGTATTCTGCATCTTATGCTGGTTTTTGAAAGCCATTTAGTCATGGATACCTTTCAACAGTGTCATTTCAATATCCAGCTGCATATCAATATTTTGCATATGCTTGCTTACTTTATTTATTTGTGACAGGATGTCATACCAGATAACTGTGCTAAGAAGAAATGTGAATGGCCGTATCTCAGCCAGACGACCATTGGCATCAGTACAAGTTACACTGTCAAGGTCAGGGATTTTCAATAATGCAATAATTGCTTTATAAATTCCAAGTGCCTTGAAAGTTATAACTTTCACACTATCAGTGCGACTATCCCATCGAGTTTCACATGGCTTTTTCATTGTATGTGTCACACATGATGATAGAAATGTCCATCTTTTTGCTGAGTATGTAAAGAGATGGTAAATTTTTTGCAAATTCCCAAATTCAGTGAATTTATTCTGGAAGACTTAGCTGATTCACACTCCTGATTTGTTTAAACTTTGACATCCACAGGGAATGTAAAGGGCTTTATGGTTAAAATCTAAAACTCTCTTTTGGGCACCAGCAATTTGTACCCTTCATGGTGGCACCATTATCATATTTTTGACCTCCTATTGTTACATAATGGGAAGTTCCAGTTTTTAAGGTTTTCAAGACATGACTGTCACCCCAGCTCCACTCGACTCAGTGACAACTATATTCTTTGATAACAGGTTAACTTTCCCAAAAGTTGACGTTTCTAAAAAAGAATGTCATTCATTCCAGGTGACTTATATGTGACGTACCTGTACAACCAAAGACGATAGAATGATATTTTGATGTTTCATTTAAGCACGAGATTTCCTTCAATATGTTCTGCAATATGAGATGGGTTGATTGAATTTCCTTTGCTTTTGTATTCTTAGATTGCAGTTATGAATTTCCTTATCCTTCATACACCTGTTATGCTCTTCCTTAAATTACTTGTCTCAAAAAATTACCATTATGGAGATCTCTAAGTTTTTCATGATCTGTCCCTAGCAGACCTAAATTTCTTTCAGCAAAGTACTGAATAATGGATGGCAGCCACTTTATTTTCTTTTAAGTTCCTGTTGCATTTGAGACTACCCCAATACATCTTTGGTTGTTCTTTAAATTAACCTTCTTTTTGCTCATACCATTGTCGCATGCAGTGCATGTGATTTTGTAGTGCCTCGTGACTTTCAATATTGTATTACCACTTAAATGCTTTCAGGCATGCAGTCCATCAAAAGACAGCTGGCTCATCTTATGAGTAAATATTCTAAAGCAGAATATACAAACCATTTGTATTTGATCAGTTAAATGATGCAAACTTCTTGCCATTTGTCACTGGATAACTTGTAGCATTTTATGACAGCAGAGATGGCCCTGTTGCAAGGTCAGGATTTAATGTGTTCTGAGAAGAAATATTGTCATATATACTTTCACTGAAGTGTTGTCTCCATTTCCTCATCATCACAATAACTATCAGATTAACGATATGCAGGATTTGTTTCAGCCAACAGAGCCTTGGTTATCTCATGTTTAGGGCTACACTCATTTTGAAAAATTTCTCAATTATCTTCATCTTGACATTCTTGTGCATCATGTACTGTGCTTTCCTTTTGTGTACCAACAGAGTAATTATCTGTGGGACCTTGCTGCATAGCTGGCTCTAATTCTCTTACTGTTCGAGCTTTTTTTGGACTGTCCCAGATTGGTATTGAAGTGATGCCATCTTTGCCATCTTGATTTCCTGAAGGAAGATATTTTGAATTCAGCTGCTGCCATCACCATTAGACTCAGCTGAATAGAATGATGATATCTATAGTGGAAGGCTAACACTATATCAGGAACCCCTCATTGAACACACTATAAGCTTCTCAATATCATACAATAATGGCATCCATGACTGCATTTAGTAATTATGGACATATTTCAGCAATTACAAAATAAAAATTTACCACAATTGTATTGTGGATCTTTGTAATATTCTTAGGGAAAATCAGATAGATAGTTGAGTCATGAATGCAAAGATGTAAAAGTTGAAAGCATGACTGTTGTCTACAGTTGAAAAGAGATGCAGAAATTGACGTACCTTCTTGTCAAAATTTTACCCTCCAATATTTTTTTTCAAACTTTTGGCCCCTAAAGCATGGGGCTTTTTGTGGTCAATCACTTTGCTCTCCCTTACCACTACTGCAGTTGTGGCTTTGGGATCAGGAAGATAGTACTGGAAATCATGGGATGTTTAGGCATAGGCATCTTTTGAAGTTTGATTATCTTTTATTGGTAAAGATTAATGCAGATCCAAAGATTCTTGTCAAAAGCAACATGGTTGAATTCAAGAGGAATCTCATTTTGATACTGTTCTTCAAATTTCTCCTTGGAAACATCATTGTCTAAGTTCAGTCAAACCTCCTATAAATTTTATGATTTCCCAGGAAATTTCTGAGAACATTTCTTTGTTCTGGACTCTTTTAAGCTTTTATCACTGATATATTTCCAATTGGATCTGGAAATTGATTATCCCTTCACAACCAAGGTTGTCCTCCTGAGCCCATAATGTAAGGATTATGCCACCTGTTTCAGTCTTTTAAGTATCACCATACTGGAGGAGACTAGCTGAAAGGGGCTTTGATATTTGACAAGCGCTCTTGTTTAATGATACTTCTTTTTAATTAGGACACTTTAGAAGTCACTGAATTGTGCATCTTTACTGTTTGCATCATCAAAACAGTAAGAGTTTGCCAGAAATTGAAGCCCTTCCAATAGCGTTTTACGTCATCTTTAACTATTATGAATAGTGATAGGCTGTGTTGGAGTTATTTTGACTAATTGTATAATTTATGAATTGAGACTATCACCCTATGAATACTGTTAAATTGTCTGGTGATGTGTTTTGGCTTTGGATGCTATATTTGGCTGAAAGTAAAGCTAAGTGAATTGCATAGTGATGTGTACATGGGGAGAGAAAGTGGATGTATGTAAATCCTTTGTTGAATTGAGCATAGAATTCCTTTTTTCTTATGTAGCTTTTTTTGTTGTTGTTATTCATCATATTTTAGTGATGTGTTTTATTGCAGAATGTGGCTATATGTTAAGCTCTTCCTTGTAATGGGTCTCACTTGGATTGCTGAGGTCATCTCCTGGCAAGAGGGAACCTGTGAAGCTTGGTCAGTATTTTGTTATTATATACTGGTATCTCTCATAGTACAGTATCAGGATAGGTTTTTTCAAGATGAGAAGTAGTTTGAAAATGAGTGTGGTCATATCAGATATCCATTCCTCTGTAACCTCATCTCATTTATTGCAATGCTTACTTTCCCAGGATCATCACAGATATCATCAATGCTCTTCAGGGCTTCTCAATCTTCCTCATCTTCATATGCAAGAAGAATATGCTTAGGAGGGTAAGTTTGATGCAATATTGGTCAGATGAAAAATATCATGATGCTATACTTAAACTTTTAGTTGAGAAAAAAATTTACAGCCATTTTTAGTTTGAAATTTTTGGAATTCTTCAGCAAAAGCTGTTAAGTGAGAGATGCCTTCTGACTGATTATGGCATGAGTGCGAATGACTTTAATCTTAATGACAGTAAAATACTTATTTCTCTCTACTTGTGCATACCCAACAAGCCTTTTCCCACTATAATAGCAAGGTGGTTCATACATAACCTTGTCCTTTAGACACTGATCTCACCATATTTGAACAAATCCTATGCTTAAATTTCAGTCTGATTTCTAATTACTAGCTTTACTAAATCCTGCTGATGATGAGAAAACTTTGTAGAGTCCTTTGATTAATAAGTAATGAAAGAGTAAGAGAAATGTGTGGAAATAAAAGGAGTGTGGTTGAGAGAGCAGAAGAGGGTGTGTTGAAATGGTTTGGTCATATGGAGAAAATGAAAAGAAAGGTTGACAAAGAGGATATATGTGTCAGAGGTTGAGGGAACAAGGAGAAGCAGAGACCAGATTAGAGGTGGGAGGATAGAGTGAAAAAGATTTTGAATGACTGGGGTCTGAATATTCAGGAGGGTAAGAGGCATGCAAAGAATAGAGTGAATTGGACCGATGTGGTATACCAGGGTCGATGTGCTGTCAATGGACTGAACCAGGGCATGTGAAATGTGTGGGGTAAACCATGGAGAGGTCTGTGGGGCCTGGATGTTGATAGGGAGCTGTGGTTTCAGTGTATGACACATGACAGCTAGAGACTGAGTGTGAATAAATGTGGCATTGTTTTTCTGTTTTCTTGGTGCTACCTCACTGAAGCAGGGGGCAGCGATGTTGTTTCCTGTTGGGTGGGGTGGCGCCGGGAATGGATTGAAGGCAAGCATGAATATGTACATGTGTATATATGTATATGTCTGTGTATGTGTTGATATGTATATGTATGGGCATTTATGTATATATATATATATTTTTTTTTTCTTTTTTTTTTTTTGCTTTGTCGCTGTCTCCCGCGTTTGCGAGGTAGCGCAAGGAAACAGACGAAAGAAATGGCCCAACCCACCCCCATACACATGTATATACATACGTCCACACACGCAAATATACATAACTACACATCTTTCCATGGTTTACCCCAGACGCTTCACATGCCCTGATTCAATCCACTGACAGCACGTCAACCCCGGTATACCACACCGATCCAATTCACTCTATTCCTTGCCCTCCTTTCACCCTCCTGCATGTTCAGGCTCCGATCACACAAAATCTTTTTCACTCCATCTTTCCACCTCCAATTTGGTCTCCCACTTTCGTTCCCTCCACCTCCGACACATATATCCTCTTGGTCAATCTTTCCTCACTCATTCTCTCCATGTGCCCAAACCATTTCAAAACACCCTCTTCTGCTCTCTCAACCACGCTCTTTTTATTTCCACACATCTCTCTTACCCTTACGTTACTTACTCGATCAAACCACCTCACACCACACATTGTCCTCAAACATCTCATTTCCAGCACATCCACCCTTCTGCGCACAACTCTATCCATAGCCCACGTCTCGCAACCATACAACATTGTTGGAACCACTATTCCTTCAAACATACTCATTTTTGCTTTCCAAGATAATGTTCTTGACTTCCACACATTCTTCAAGGCTCCCAGGATTTTCGCCCCCTCCCCCACCCTATGATCCACTACCGCTTCCATGGTTCCATCCGCTGCCAGATCCACTCCCAGATATCTAAAACACTTTACTTCCTCCAGTTTTTCTCCATTCAAACTTACCTCCCAATTGACTTGACCCTCAACCCTTATGTACCTAATAACCTTGCTCTTATTCACATTTACTCTTAACTTTCTTCTTTCACACTCTTTACCAAACTCAGTCACCAGCTTCTGCAGTTTCTCACATGAATCAGCCACCAGCGCTGTATCATCAGCGAACAACAACTGACTCACTTCCCAAGCTCTCTCATCCACAACAGACTTCATACTTGCCCCTCTTTCCAAAACTCCTGCATTCACATCCTTAACAACCCCATCCATAAACAAATTAAACAACCATGGAGACATCACACACCCCTGCCGCAAACCTACATTCACTGAGAACCAATCACTTTCCTCTCTCCCTACACGTACACATGCCTTACATCCTCGATAAAAACTTTTCACTGCTTCTAACAACTTGCCTCCCACACCATATATTCTTAATACCTTCCACAGAGCATCTCTATCAACTCTATCATATGCCTTCTCCAGATCTATAAATGCTACATACAAATCCATTTGCTTTTCTAAGTATTTCTCACATACATTCTTCAAAGCAAACACCTGATCCACACATCCTCTACCACTTCTGAAACCACACTGCTCTTCCCCATAGACAGATATGTAGATAAGTAGCATTCCCAGAACTATCGCCCCCTCACCTACCCTATGTCCCACTTCCTTTTCCATGGCTCTATTCACTGCCATGTCCACTCCCATGTATCTAAAACTTTTCTCTTCCTCCACTTTCAGACACACACCCCAACTAACCTGATCCTCAGCCCTGCTAAACCTAATAACCTTGCTTTTATTCACATTTCCTCTCAATTCCTTCACACACCCTTCCAAGCTCAGTCACCAACATTAGCAGTTTTTCACTTGAATCTGCCACCAGAGCTGACTCACTTCTCAAAGAATTTTCATTGGCTGAATTATCAGAAAGAAGTGGATGTCTTAGTGCAGAAGGTTCGAATGTTGATAACACCTAAGCTATGTTTTTTACCCAGATCCGCAGCAATTGGGAACCTTACCTACGCCGCGTAAAAGAGTTCTTTGGTTCCTCCCGCCAGCCACAGTCTGTAACAGGTAAAGGTGGCCAGGAAACCTCATCGTTCAGCTCATCAGTGAACCGACCAAGCCAGTCATCAGCTTCACAAAGAACTGTTCAGAGCCAGATCTCCCTTGATCCATCAACTGCTTCAAGGTTAGTTCATTTTTGACTGCTTAACTAGGAAATACTTCCTACACCAACTGACATTACTGTAAAGTAAACTGCAGTTATTGATTTGTTATAAAGGAGTGGTTTAATTATATGAAAGATATTGAAGCATAGCTTCACATCAAATATTAAAGCCAGTACCCAATTACCTATTAAAGAAAGTAGGAAACAAGTATGTTGTATTTACCAGCTTAGCTTTTAGTACAGGAGGAGTAGGAGATGGTGATTAAAAGGCAATAGTTAATGAGGGTATCAGGAATTCTTTAAACAGAATTCACATAAATTTACAAATGGAGTGGCTGCTTTTGTAGAAAATGACACAGTACTGTACTGTAAAATTAAATCTGAAGTTCAGGAATGTCTCTTATCCTTTATGTTTATGATAACTGATGTGACATACAGAAAAGCTCTGAATTTATGTGGCTAATACTTCCAAATTCTTTCTGTTTTCAAGATTGAGAAAATGAGACACTTTATCATAAAAAACTATTATTTGTACACAATAAGTCCTCTGTTCTTGCCAAATGTAGCTGAAACTCTTAAAACAAATGATGTTTAAGATAATTCATAACCTTCATGCTGATGCAGGATATGGCTACCAGTTAGGTCACAGTTGGTCAATATAATCTTAGAATCACTTGAAAGAGCTGGCACAAGTTGTCATAGGAAGTGAGGGGAAGGATGAGGGTGCTCAGAGATGCTAGAAAAATTACTTAGAAAAGATTCTTAGTGTAGTTGGAGAGCTAATGTCAAGAAAAGATTCTTAATGTAGTTAGGAGAGCTAATCTCACAGCATTCACATTTAATACCCATATAGTTCATTCATATTTCCCAGTCATGTCATGGATTGCTACAGACTTATAATAATAATACTTTTTCTTTCTTTTTTCTTTTAAACTATTCGCCATTTCCCGCATTAGCGAGGTAGCATTAAGAATAGAGGACTGGGCCTTTGACTGGCCCAATTCTCTGTTCCTTCTTTTGGAAAATTAAAAAAAAAAAAAAATAATAATACTATGAAGTTAATTAGGAGAGTCATTGAAGGCCACTTTGAACCAAAAAAGGTTAGATTCAAGACAAGAGAATGTAGGTACAGTGAGAGATACTTGGTGTTATTTCAGCTCATAACCTCATTTTTAATTCATTTTTACTGAAGATTCAAATCATTTGAATAAGATACTTAGTTGTCACTGTCTGTGTCTTGTTTATTCTCATTACAGGAAGTTGTCAACATCATCCCTGGTATCCACTACAGGGGTCCAGGTACATTCTCCTGGTTCTATCTCAATGGACACCATCAATGAAGTTGTTAACTCTGAAATAGAGCATGGTCAGGAAGGAAGTGGATCCAACTTAAGTAGTACTGGGTCAGGGTGTCAGAGAGAAAGTACAATAAACTGTAGGAAGATAAATACTACCCAAGAGACTGCTATGAGTTCTGGTAGTGGGCAGACTGGCAGTGTTGAACCACCACACGGATCACTGACTGCTACTGAGAAGGTTACGCCTCTCATAACTAACAGCAGGGCTGCACCTCAGAGTGCTGATGATCCCACGAAAGGAGATATAGAAGAATCTGATTTACCACAAGTCTTTGAGAATAAATTGCCCCTTGAGGATGTCAAGGAAGGTACATCTCAGACAGAGACAGAAGCTGAAAATTCTGCAGTGCAGAGGGATTCCTTGGATACTGAGCCAACCAAAATGATTGAATATGATGCTATAAAAAAACATGAGGGAACTGAGCAATTTGCCCTGGGTAACGGATCAGTTACAGCACAGCACAACCGAGCATTTACGACAGAGGAAGTTGATGATCAGCCAGTGCATGTGTAAAAAGTATGTTAATACTGCCAAAAGTGTTTTAGCAAAAACTCTATTGATTTGAAACATGACTAGGGAAATTAAATATGATTATATAATATGTATGATACATATATCATAACCATATGTGACATGCTTTATTCATCATATTCACAGATTGAAAAGCCTGTTTATCAAGCTGACTTTAATGATGTCACATTTTGATGATCTTATGAGCATCTATGTGGCAGTTAGACTAAATTAAGTGAATTATTTGCTGTGATACTAATCTTGTATCATGTGCAATATTGTAAATACAGTAATTAGTCAAATGATGTATGTTGGGTCCTTTCAAATAAATAAGTGTTCCAATCTAGTGAATCTCATGAAATTTCATCTATAAAAGACTATGATTTCAGAGAAATGCCATCCATTTTCATAGAAAAATATATATATTTCAGTAAGCAGATAATTAGAAGAGCACAGGATGAACAAGGAAGAAACTTTAGTGTAGGTTGCCTTGTACTAACAGTGTAGCTGATAGTAACATTATATTTGAAATAAAGGCCAATTTAATTTTAGATGAGACACAATACAGAAGTGGTAAATTTCTTTGCCTCATATTGCAAAGATGTGTATCATGTTACCTTGAGTAAAGATCATTGCACTAAGCATTTCCTGTATGAAATATAGGAAATATAAGTGCATTGATTCAAGAAATTTTAAAAATTTTATAAAATCTTATAAAATTCACTTCAATACAATGCATTGGTTACAGTCCAATGATTGCAGTTGTTTCTAAAGAGTAACGTTATTCTTATTTCAGTGGTGATAATGTACAGTTAGATTGGTCTGGTTCTAAATGAGTTGACAGTAGTAAATAACTTGTAAGAAGCATTCTGTGCATAGTGTTGTATGACATTTATTTGAATGTTTCAGCATTGCATGATATGTATGACAGTCCAGGGTTAAAATACCTTGGTTTGATTTTGGCACATTGATTTAAAAATCCATGTAATACACAGCTATTAATATGCTAAAATATTAATTTTCTGTTTTGGAGGAAAAGCATAAAGGGCTGGGAAAGTCAAACTAACTCGACTGTTATTTGTATCAAACCCAAAGCACTTTGTATATGCTGTTAAGATGAACATGAACTTTGAAAAAAATGTGCTTTGAGTTAGTGGTTTTGTAAATGTTGGGCCTAGTTATTACCAGGTAGGATTATCACTAAGAACTTGGGTACCACTGACATGATGTTCATAACATTTAGCTCTCTTTACTTTTGCTGCCTCATTGACTGAACTGCATGATTGAACCTCTCTCAGCCTGAGAAGGCTGATTTCTTATTTGTGCATGATACATATTTTTTCAAGGCATGAAAATTTTGCCAAGTGATATTCATACTTTGCTTTTGATAAAGTGCAAGTATTTTGTGGGATTTGAAGAAAATACATGATTCAGTGTTTCAGGAAATTATGCATTATGGTCTGAAATGTGATAGGAGCCAATTAATTATTTCATATGCATTTAATATATGCTGTAAAACTAGAATGCAAAAATGAACATCATTTTATTTAGAAAGTGAACTTTCTTTTCATATGATCATTGTTCTTCAGAAGTATGTATCACTGCTTTGTTGAGCACGGTGAAGAGCAGCCAGCATATAGATGGACATTAAAAATTGTATGAAAAGTAATTGTTTGATTAAATGTAAGAAATTCACTTTAGATAGAAGGAAATAATTCTTATTTATATAGTGTATAGGTAGACTAGATGACTGGTGACATAATCACTGTACTTGGATTTATGTCACTAAGATATGAATATGATTTTTACTTAATTGATTTACTTAATTCTTATACATTTTTTCATCATGTTAAGTGAAGGAGTACAAATTTCGAAGTAGAAACAGCTTAGAAATATCAGGATCAAGTTTATGGAGTGACTTGCTCTCATGCATTCATATTTATTGTGTAATATCCATTTTAAGGGAAAACTAAGAAACCATCTTACAACTCATGTGACTACTTCTGTCATAGATGTTGATTTCTAGCAGGTTACATCTTTTCACTTTGAATTAGCTTCTTTTCTGTACAGTGGATCTACACTGCAAAATGAAGTATAATACAGTGTCAGTAATTTTGGCAATATTAGGAATAATTCTTGCTTAATTACAACTACAGGTTTTTTGCAATGTTTTCATCTACTTGTTGGGTGAAGACAGAAAGCTGTACTATGAAGCTTAATTATTCTGTCAGCTCTATGAGCTATATTTAATTTTAAGAACTTTGCAAAACAACACATGATGGTTTGTCATGGAACATGGAGATCCTTTTACTTTTCGTTCTGAGGCTTTGTGTTATCTAATTCCATATCTTTTAGGAAGGATACAACCTATCTAGTTATATCTCTGACTGCTTGTTATACTTTCCTCTTTGGAATTCTTTTCAGGAAAATCAAATTCAGCTCAGAATTCATAAATAGACTTTTAACTGTTAGACTCTGCAAGGAATACCCTGCTATAAATGTAGAGAGCAACATATTTCTTTTATGAATTTATCTGTATAATCTTCTGAAAACATTTTGTAATTATCAGTGATATGTAGTCTTGATGCTCACAAATTTTAGGCTGTGAAGTTTTGTTCTGATTAAAGAGTTAGAGAATTTCTCACCATTTCCTGGGTATTCTTGAAAATTTGCCTGAGAAAGCTGTGCTTTATATCAAATTTTTACTCTGGAATCATAAAGTACTGATTCTGAATTGTTTGTGGATTTTCTATGAATACAGTATATGATCAAATTATTTCTCATCACATGTCATTCTTTCTCTGAAGACAAATTCAATGATTGTCAGATATAAGGAACACTACTATTAATCTGAAATTTGAGAAAATGCATTATTCATGGTGATATTGCTATTAAAAGATACAGTAAACTCCTATATGGTAATGACAAATACAAGTCTGCAATTTTTAACAATTATGATATGAAGAGGGATTTCTGGATGTTCACTAGGGTAGGGAAGATTACATTATTTCGTTTTTACTTTGATGTCGTGTACCACACCCTAACAAAGATAAAAAGTACTCCAAATATAAATTTACGTGTCTTAAAATTATTCTACTACAGTAAACGTTAATTAATATGATTTTCTTTAATTTGATAAAAAAAGCAGATACCAAGATTATACTTTCACATATACTGTTATTGTTATATATCTTAAAGTTAGTGTAATGATTGTATGTAAGAAATACACTGACAGATTGGTACTGGTATAGGCTTGTTTATCAAAAGAATTTCAGTATTTATATGCTCTGTCAAGCTGTATCATGTATTAAATGTTCTCACTGTACTTGTTGGATTTCTCACAGATAATGCATGGACTCTTAATAAACAAAGTATACATCATATATGCATCTAGACAGCCATATCAAGATGACTGCTAAACTTAAAACTTTGAAATATCTCTAGCACACCACAGCTACAGAAAGACCTATGTCTTTTTATAATGCAGTCTGTTCTTTTACAGTTTTATGGATGAATTTTTAGTGAATGCTAATAAGAAACATTTGAATACATTATTTATGTTAAAGAAAATAATGTTCACTACATCATATACTGCTATGATTTATACTTAAATTTAGAGTAGTGTTCCTTTGAAATTTGACAAAAATATTACTTGCTTTAAATCTTGCTTTGACAAGGAATTTGTAGCTAATAACATCCCCAAATCTATGCTGGTTATGAATTAGAATGACTATAGTTTTGTTAAATAACTAGACAGTTATATAACCTCAGCAGATATAGGAAATAATATAGCAATAAAAGAGTGTAAATTATTGTCCAAATAGCACTTCAAGAAATTCAGAAATTTAATGATCTAATGTTAAGTTTTTTCTTTTGACAGTGTGAAAAATAAATGAAAATGAGAAATCATAAAACTTGTCTAGTAATTTATTTTTTCACAGCAAAAAGGAGTTACTTCAATGCAAAAAAGTCACCATACTAATGCGGGCATTTCTGATTTTAACAGCTGGTTTCTTACAAGTAGTTTTTCACTCCTTAATTTAAAACGCCTGTCAAAAGTAATTTTTGAAAAGGCACACTATCAGCATTTTGTATATTCACCAAGTTTTTCTTGTACATCACCATGATCATGATTATTCACAAGTACTGTACAGTAATAAAGCTATACATTTCCTTGCTTATTACTCTGATTGCCTATTTTTTACCTCAGGCATTAGTAATTTGAAGATTTGGTATGTGAAGGATTCCTTATTTTCATACAAAGTCTCTCATCTAAACTTTTAAAGCTTTTCCTTGTTTTCTTACACTGTATGATAACTGATACTCATCTGAGGATATTCACTGTAGACTGAATTATTGTGCTGCGGTTTAGTATGGACCAGAATATAGCACTGTATTGATGTCTATGTTTACCTTGGATTAATGTAATATATGTAAATATACACTTAACAGAAGAAAAGTCAGGTAAATTCTCTGACTTTTGGGGGATAATCAAAATCCATAAGGAAAGAATCACTCATAAGAAGACGCACATTTCAATAATGGATGTTTTTGTTTGTCAAGAAAATTGTATAAATCCCCTATATGAAAAATGACAAAAGTTATAGGTGTGCACATTTTCCTTAAAGGTGATATAAGTCTAGTTCACTACTTGCAAAAAGGATGGCAAAGAGAAGTAAAATGTCAGCACATTCTTAGGTGTAGAGAGTGGATGCTGTTCTCAGGTTGATGGTAGTCGTATGTTTACAAATTTAGAATGATTAGTGTCCTGAAATATTCGGTGATGAGGGATTATAATGGGGAGTGTCTATGGTTAACCCTACCATGCTAGTATTGAGATTGTTAATTACAAAGTAACAATATTCATCTAAATTCAGTGCTTTTTCTGTATTATTGCTTTTGTGTACTCAGGACCGGGTACCAATGTTTTACGTATGAGATTTAAAGTATAGGTTCAATGAAATATTATTGATTTATGCATGGTTTGCATTTGAACAATAAATGCATAAGTGATTGTCATTGCAAACTCATTTCTTAGGTCTCTTATAGTTCCAAAATGAGGTTGTACAAAACAGTTCCTACCAAACTGCATATCTTAGATATGTGCTATATCACAAAACATCATTAACTGAAATTGATTCTTTTCTTTCATTGTGTCCTTGTGTATGTTTTATTATTTTGAATACTGAGTGTCATATAAATGTGAGGTATGATAAACTGCAAATAAAGTTTGTAACATAACCTTTAGGCTCATAATTTACCAAGTAATGTATTACCTCCATGGTATGAAGCTGGCACATATTTTCTCCCAAAACAGGCAAACGTACACACACACACCCATCTAAAATTCTTACATGTGTAACTTGCCTACAATTTACCTTACAGACTAAGCTTACACTAAAGTGGTTTCTCACACTTATGATTTGCAACAAGGAAATCTCTACATACTGATGTGGCAGAAAGGCACGTGTACTCAATAAAAAACTGAATGAGGCATTAAGGAATTAGGCTCAGAAAAATCTTAAAAGTATGTAATCTAAAAGGAATGATGAATATATGAATCTTGAAAATAATAAAAAGTAATTGGACACAAAACACAAACTGAGTGTGATCAATTTTGAGAAGAAACTCAACAAAGTATGAGATATTAAATCACAGAAGGCAACAGTGCTCAGAAAAATCCATGGTAAGAATACAACAGATGGAGAAATTAAACTAACCACTTTGAAATTGTAAAGGTAAGAGTATCAACAGTAATAGTGTCTGAGAACAATATTGACAATGAGAGGTAATACAGAGACACATGAGAGTAAACGAAAGAAAACATTTTGCAAAATAATGAGCGAAGAGATATGATTAGTATTTTCTTGTGATAGATGACAGAGGCAGGAAAAAGTTAGTAGTACTGGATGAATGAAATTTCACATGCACTTGAATATGTGCTATGTGAGTTTTGTTTAAACTGAAAACAACAGGGAATAAGGTGCTGTCAAAGGACTGACCTAGGCATGTGAAGTGGCTAGGGGAAACCATGGCAAATTTTATAGGACTGGCTGTAGATAGGGAACCATGATTTCAGTGCATTATACATAGCAGCTAGAGAATGGATGCAAATAAATGTGGCCGTCCTTTGCCTGTTCCTGGGGCTACCCTGTTAAGATGGGAAATAGGCTTTTCACTGTATAATTCCAGTGTAATGTAAGAAATGATTGTTTGTAACTTTTTAGAATATGGGACCAATAGAAGGGTACCAGAATTTGCTTAGCATAAAAATAGTTCTACTGCATTAACATTAACCAAGATGTGGAGCCACAAGAAGTGTTATTACTACCAGGGCATTAGCAGTAAGTGATGTGATACTTGAGTCCCATGGTGCCACTGCCAAAGGAACAACAGTGTCAGAGTTCCATGGTGCTGGTTTTGAGATCCCTTGTCATAACTAGGTATTACCAGAGTCCTGTGGTGCTCCTACAGCGAGGGCTGAAGCATTGCCAGTCCCCTGGTGCTGCTATAGAGAGAAAATGTAGGACTCCTATGCTGCTGTTACTGGGTAAGAGGAAATGCTAGAGCCCCATGGTGCTGTTGCTGGGAAACAGGCAATGCCAGAATCCCATGTTCTGCTGCAGTATGGGAAGGGGTGTTTCAGAGTCACATGGTGCTTTTACAAGGTAAGGGGCAATGCCAGAATACCAAAGTGCTGCTGTTCTAGGAGGAAGGCGACACTAGAGTCTTATGGTGCTGCTGTAGGAGATACGATGCTAGAGTCCTGTGATGTTGCTGCAGGGGTAAAGGTGATGCTAGTCTTGTGGTGCTGTTACTGGGAAAGAGATGATGTCCAAAGTCCAATGACGCTATTGCAGGGGGTAAGGCAATTCGATACTACTGCAGGGGTAGAGGCAATTCGACTTTACTACAAGGGGAGAGGCAATTCCATAGTAATTACTGTTCGTGTGTTACGGGAAGGGAGTTTTACATTCATATCGCCCCATCACTAAACCTTGAATATATGTACCATGTCTTCACTTCTATATATGTATGCACACACAAACACACACCCTAGCCTATGCCAGGTACACATTTTACCAACCAACTGCGAAGGGAAGATGAACAGTTGGGTGGACTGTGGACCGGCTGCCGCGACCAGGTTTCCACCCTATACAAGTTTGATGCCAAGCAGCCCATGCACGTGTGACAGTCAGTAAAGCTAATCGCTACACCAAGGAGATCCCTTGATACTTCTGCAGAAGTGATTCAGTCTCGAGGTGCTGTTGTAGGGAGAGGCCATGCTGGAGTCTTGTGGTACTGCTGGAGGGAGAGGTAAGGCTAGTGTCATAAAGGATATGTGACCAGAACCCATAAGAGGCCGGAGGCATTGGAGCAAAATCCCTAGTGACGATTAAGGCCTCTGAAGAGCTCAGAAGGGAGATGATAACTGAAAATACCAATATTGATAAAGTAACTGAGCAAATAATAGAAAGCATAAGTTACAAACATGTATTTTAATATAATTTGCCGTTTTACCTACTTCCTGTTACATGGGTCCCCATCTTTCTCTCCTAGGTGTACATCTGTGGTGGAAAGACGTACATCAACTCTTTCCACTGAGGCAGCATCAGCTCATATTTGATTTAGTGCTGCTGCAAGACGATCACCAGTGGTGGTGAGTAATATTCCCGGATGGAGTCAACTGTGAAATCTGAGGCTGAAATAAGCCTGCATTTTGTCAGATTTAATGGCAACCAGAAGTTAAAAGTAATTAAATTAATGGTATAATCCTGCCAGTAATGCTTGAAAGGCTTTCAGCACATTGAAGCAGACTGCTGGGAAACCATCAACCAAGGGACATGACCTACTTTGTTGTACATGAGCTGGGCAACAGGTGATTGAATGCTCTACAACTGGGCATAAATTGGCCGAGAGATTGAATAACATTACCTCGCAGCATAATATTGCATCCAAACTAAAGCCCATTAGAAGTCTAAGAAACGTTAGGTTACCTTCCTGACGATTGGCATGAAACAGACAAGTTAACGGTTTTCGAAGGGATGACAATGCATCTTCAGTTATCAAATGTTGTTTTAATCACAGTTATAGTCTAACACAAAAGTGTAGAGAAAGAACATGCTATTACTTACGTGTATGCAGAACACGTAGTGGCATGCTAAATTCGTGCCAGTAAGAGCACGCTACAGAATGGGTTTCATTGACAAGAGCCTGTGCCAGGCTTAAACCTAAGACTCCTTTAATAAATACGCTGTAAAGAGGATAAGTTACAGGAAACATTCACCTCAGTAATCTAAATATCATTTTGAATCAAAGTTATCGCTATCGTGCCAGGATTAGTCCTGACTCCTTAACAAATACGGTATAAAAAGATGGTTCCAATGAGCATTTACCTCAGTAATCTGCTTGTTACATTGAATCAAAGTTATTGCAATCACTGTTTTTAAGATATTAAAACCATCAATTCCCTGTAGGCTGCACACCAAAACTAATAAGGGATTCCATAGCGAAGACTATGGTACTTGATTTTCTCAACTGTCTCGACCCCTACAAATTCCTGATCCCGAAGCAACACGCGAACTCACCGAATCAATGACTGAATTTTTTTCAAAGACGTCACTTACATACTGCTTTAACTATTTCGAGACTGTTTCGATTTTAGGGTTCGTTCGGATTGAGCTGGCTGAGCTTCGAAGTGTCAGTTGTGACAACAATGGAGGAAGGTAAACACGTACCGGCTGCGGAACCTCACCTGGGCCAAACAAATCATGTAGAGCTTGTACAGATTTCCGATCTTGGATGACAAGCCAGGCAGCGGCGGTGGGATCTGCCAGGCTGGGTAAGGTATGATGTCATTTGACCGTAACTTGTGAATGGTGGGATGGCAAATTGTGGCGCCAGATTACGAAATGATGCAACACCATGAGCCGATAGGCCGGGCCATGTTACGTCACCCTTGTTATTTCATGTTACAGCGGTACACTAATGAAGATATAATTTTTGTATGTCAGTACTTTCCTATAGATGCTGAGTTGACATTCTGTGTTCTGCTAGTATTATATGATTTCATTACCACTTTATGGTTCTTTCTCATGGAAAAAGTTAGTGCAATTATTGAACATGTAATTAGAATCAAATTTGATGAGCAAAAATATCGAATGTAATTGCTCAAAGGCCTCGTAGGTTTGAGGATAGCTTGTACCTGTTGACGTCTTGAGGTGTAGGCAAAATACTGGGTTAAAAGACTAGTCAAACCCATTACTCTTACCTAACCTCAAACTAGGAGGCTTTGTCATGCCAACCCTAGTTTTGCTCAACGTGTCCATAACCACCCTCAATGCAGCTCATAGGTGGCGCAAGGGAAAGAAATGTTGAATATAAACTAGTATGCAAAGTGTCATTTAACTCTTGACAACAACGTGTCGGCAAAATAACCTCGGTGGTATAGTCATAGGAATGTGACATACTGGTTGAGTGTGGTATTGTGCTATGTGGATAATGAAGTAAGGCTGGCAGGGTGTGATTTATGGGGTAGATCTCCAGTTTAGCTCCGCACCTCCATTATCTTTGAATATTGTGCTTTTGTTCTGCATTGCCAGTGATGTTTATAGAATACAGTAACACTGATGGAGCATGATTTTGATAATTAGATATTACTAAATAACAGTGAATAAAGTGGTATTGGTGAGGGATACAAGTGTCAGGGAAGATATGGAGTTCATTTGTGTAAGGAACGCTATTCATGCTCTGTTTTTCACTCGGTTTTAACTGTGCTGGCCAAAATTACACAGTTTAACCTGTTTGTGTGGATATCGATTTAACGGCATGGTCTTAACTGTATAGGCCAAAAATGTAGACCTCTACAGTTTAAACTGTGAAGATTTTTCATATATTTTTTAAGGTTTATCTGTGCATGCCTTGTAGAGTTGAAACTGAGCCTGTGTAGTGGCCCTTAAAGTAAGTAATACATATGTCACAAATCAACAGGACTCATGAAAACCACTTAGCAGTCAAGATTTATCCTGATTTTTAGTATTTTGATTGTAATAGTTGAGCCACATCCTTTATTGTGTAAGTGCCACCAAATGTTGGCAACCAAATGAATGATACGCTGATAATTTCATCTTCAGCAGCAGACAGATTTAATGGTGGTCTATTTCTTCCATATATGTTATGACAACTAGGTGTGGTTAGGTGAGGTTTTCATAGTTTTTTTTTATTTAGAAATGTTATACCTACTTTTACATAAATGTATCCCACAGTTTTCAAGATAACACACAGCTATCACCATACATAATGTCCAATGAAAAATTTAGTTCCATATCCTGTTCTGCAACTGTTATTGTATTCTGAAAGCACTGCACAAGCATTGCTGGATGAAACACACAATGCTTACAGTGAATTGTGACATTAAACTAAATTAGACTTTTCTGAAACCTTTCCTAATCTCTCTCGCTGTTGAGATTTACCTTATTTAAATGTTATTTGGAAAATAGGATATTATGATTTTGCTTTTGCAGCCAGTTTCTTGAGGTTTGTGTACTCTGCATTCATTTGTACACAAACATGTTTCAGCACAAGTATCTTTCATAATTGATACCTCACCATATAGCAAGTTGGAGTAGATGTTAAGAGCATAGGTATATTTCTGTAAAAAAAAATCAGATGAATGGCAAATGTAGGCTGCCAAGAAAAGTTTGGTTTGTTTCAATAGGTTCTGTTGATTTTTACCTCTTTCACCATTTTATGAATCTGGTGCAACTTTTTCTCTGACCTTTGGAGCTCTCTCATCAGCTTTATTGTCAGAGGATGAAAAAGAATGAAATGCTGTAAGTCTTGTCCTACCAGCCTTATTTGATTTTCACTACAGTTAAGAGCAGTTTCAAAATTAATATGAAATTCTTGAGTTGAATTTGATGTCACCTTAAAACACATTTATAGACATTATTTGTTGTACTAATGTAATGTGATGTTTTGCTCAGTATGCTGTTTTGTGAAAGTATTCTCTGGCCCTTTTTTTTTTATTATCAGAGGTCCTATTTTAATTTTGTCCTGTTCCCGGCATGTTAATCAGAGTCTAGGAGTGTTTAGGGGTTTTACATATTTATGTGCTTATAGAGGAGTATTTACACTAATTTTGGTTTTGATGTTGCATTTTTGTGGATGCAAAATAAGTTTAAGTTGAGGATTTAACAGCCCTAGAATATTAGTCGTGTTGCTCATGCCATAGGTAATGATTTACCATAGGTCCACCTTATTATTATTAACCCAGAATTTGAATAGAATTTTTCATGGAATGATAGTACTTACTGTGAATATTGAGAGAGGGAATGCAATTTGGATTTTTGTTCTATGGTGTTTGATCATCACGTATACTGTGGAACTTCTCGTATCTTTATTTCTCCTGTAAAAAAGTAGTTGTAGTTTCTAGCCATTGATTATCATATTACGTAATGCATGAAGCTGTATGCAGCTTTTATGGATTTGGGAAAGCATATGACAGAGTTAAGTAGGGGAACAACTGTTGGATGGTGTTTAGGTCTATAGAGGAGTAAATGCATGTGTAAGAATTGATTGAGACTTAAGTGAAAGTGTTTGTACAAACATACATGGGTATGAGGTCAGGCCTTGTAATGTTATTGAGGCTTTTTGACACATATTTGGCTGGATTGATGAGAGAGATGAAAGCAAAACTAGGAAAAGTGGGTGCAGAGATGGAGTGTGGTAGTGAGGTATGGTGACTGTTTGTTGATAATACCGTGTGGTTTGATGAGATTGAAGAGGAATTGCAGAGGGTTGCAAGTGTTTTATGATGAGCATAAGCATAGGTGATTGAAGGTAAATGTGAGTAAAAGTAAAGCAGTGGTGTTTGAAAGGAAACAGAACAAAAGTATAGATTTTGCAGTGCTGTAGAGTAAGTGAAGAAAGTTTACTTAACTGTGTTTATGGATATGAGGGGAGAAAGACTGGTAGAGGTAACAGAAGTTAAGAATTTCGAAGCCGATTTGGGTAAGTTTGTTGATATGGAAGGAGCGATGAGGGAGAGATCAGTACAGGGTAGAAGAGTCATTAGGTTCCATAATAGAAAATGAAGGGTATAGTAGTAACTGTGTCATCTCAACCCTGACCTAAGAAGTCAAAACATGGACATGGGATGAGTTTTATAGATCAGGAATCCAGGCTGTGGAAATTGACTATTTAAGGGGAGTATGTGGATGACTAGATGAAATGAAGAAAGAATTAACTGGGTGTTTGAGAGATTTGGTATGAAAGGGAATGCAAATGGAATGAATTGTAGAGTGGTAGAGGTGGTTTGAGCATGTGGAAAGAATGCAAGGTGGGGAGTTCACAAGTAGACCACCTATGACATGGGAAAATAGAATGGAAGAGTGCTGGTTGGAGAGAAATGATGGAAGAATGTGTGGAATGGTGTATGTGAGGGAGGCATGTAAGGACATGTAAGTGAGGACTCCTTTACTGTGGCCACCCCCTTTCCTGGAGGGAACAGATATCAGAGTTATAGATAGATAAATAGTCACATTTTTGAAATGTCAAAGGATGTGATATGAGAACCTCTTAGATTTCTGAAAGAGAAAGATCAGATGTATAATATGTTGCCCCTCGTATATACAGTAATCGATTGTCTCTAAAATGATCATTTGATTTTTCATTTGCAGGCCAAGAATGCCCCTAAAGAAGATGCTTCTTCTGAAAGTAGCTTGGGGAGCTCCTCCAGACAGGAATCTGTCTTTGCAACAACGAGTAAAGTGAATGATGATGATGCTAGTAAAGGAACTACTCTTGATGAGGAAGTAGAAGTACCACTGTGGGGTAAGCAGCTATTTGTTTGAGGGTGCTTGTTCATGAAATGATTTCGTACTTAGAACTGAAAATTCTTATTTTTGTATAAAACTTTGTCTTATGGTTTCATTTTGAGTTGAGGATGGCTTATTTGTCTCATGCTTTAAATGTGGAGTTGAGGAAAGCTTATTGGTTAAGAAATTATCTTTTTTGAGGTCTTCCAAAGAGTTACAGGAATAAGTATAGAAAAGATTTGAGATGTCACTGTGGTTCTAAAGTTTTCTCTGCATGTTTTTGGGTAAAGCAATTGATTGTTATATCCTAAGAAATCTTGAGTTCCTGGTATTTCTTAAGTTAGAATCAATAATTATCATAATTTTTTGTATTTGATCACTGTTTCCCCATGTTAGTGAGTTAGCACCATGACATGAAACAGGCAAAGAAAGACACACATGTGGTGATCATCATGTCCTTTTGATAAGGACTTGAAGAAATAGATATGAAAAGAATAAATGAGCATAATTGAATAATGTGTTTTGGAATAGATATCAGGGAATGCTAGGAATTAACATGGAAAAATGAGTGAGACTGTTAAATGGTTGTTTTAGAAGTTTATTAGAATTACATTTGAAACCTTGTGTACGGGGGACTTTCTACCTCTACAATAGCTATCTGACTCTGAGGTGAGAGAGTGATAAGTAATAAGAATGTGTGGTAATTATTTGCTCTCTGTATGTTGGCACAGGTAATGCAGCTAAGTATGGCTGTCCAGCAGATAGTTTATCACTTGGACGGGGTTCTTGGCAGCTTCTGCACTCGATGGCTGCATACTACCCTACCCACCCAACATCCAAGGAACAGGATGATATGAAGTCATTTATCTTGCTCTTTTCAAAGTTCTACCCTTGCCAGCCTTGTGCAGAAGATTTCAGAGAATGGTAAGCTTTTTTTTCAAAATTATTATGGATTGTGATTGGTAGTATTAAAATAAATCATTACCATTGCCAAAGTTTTTTTTGTTTTAGAAAGGCTAGTATCTCTTCTTGCCCTTTACCCACAGCTTTCTGTTAATGTTACCTTCAACGTTTTATGGGTGAATTTGGTTTACTCCTAGTTTCTGTGGAGAGGAATTTATCAAGTTTTGTCTTAAATGCTATTCCACAATGCAGTTTGGATTGAGCCTTCAGAGCATTTTGATATTTATTCCTGTATAATGTCAGTCCAGTTTCTGCCTGTTCATTATTTACTTGCTTTGTTTTGGTTGTCAGTACTGTACTAGTGTTTAGTTAGGGGTAAAGAAGGCACTGCTTTTCTGTAGTGAAACTTCGAACTTGAAAACTTTAATGTGGTTTTGTTACGTTGGTAATATTGTTAAACTGAGCAGGTTAAGCCTTAATTACTATATACTCTCCTGTTATTTGAGTGTTTCTTATCTGCCTTAAGAAAATGCTTAGCTTTATTTAATGGTGGTAGGGCTCCAACATGTAGTAGTTGGTAGGCAGCCAGTGACTAGGGAGGTATATTACCAGAACTACTTGTATGGGTATCCGAAGGGTTGGTGATGGCTGTTTAGTGAGCTAGCACTTCACTGGTTGAGTTGCACTCCTCTGACCCAGTTAGCTGTCTTTTCTGTCTGCCTCATCCACATGTGGACTACTGGCTTTCTTTCCATAAGCACACAAGCCTTCCTTGTCACACATAATGCCTGACAACACTGAACTTGCATAGCTCATTTTTCATAACTAGATTTTCTTATGATGTATGTGCTAGCCCTGCCTTTGTCCAAATGGTAGGAGCAATAGAGAGGAGCAATTGGTATAAACATTAGGTAGAAGTAATATGTAGGAGCATTAGGTAGAAGTGGTCTGTAGGAACATTAGGTAGGAGCCTCTGCACACTTTGTGCTAGAGTTGCCCTCCGCCAGTGGCCTGTTAAGGGTGAGGCACTATAGGCTTAGAAGCAGCACGAGTTCTCTAGTTATGGTGACTATTACCTTGGCCAACCCCTTTTGGGAGCTCCAGAAGGGAACAGGCATCAGAGGTATAGATGATAGATAGATAGGGCTCTAATATGTTATGTGTATGAAGTGGAAGTAATTTTTTTCCAAATACAGTTACATTGTAATAGAGTTGCTCTGATGATTAAGATTATTTTGTAAATAATGTCAAGCTTTTATTTTGTAGTTTTTATATCCAATAGCTTGGTTAGCAACACCTTGTTAAATATATTGATACACCCAATCCCTAAGAAGGGTGACCATTCTAACCTCTCTGACAATTGTCCTGTTGCTCTGACATCTACCATTTCCAAAGTCTTTGCATCCCCCCTTAACTACCATACAATACACTCAGACGTCTTGAATCTCATGGTCTTTTCTCTGATCACCAGTTTAGTTTCTGGAAGTAAGGCAAGATCCATTGATGATATTTTTTCTTTTCTTACTAATGTTTGGTCTTCATCCCTGACAGATTGTGGGTAATCTGATGTAGTTGTCCTTGACATATCCAAAGCTTATAACAGGGTGTGGCATCAAGGTCTCATCCTTAAGCTCCCATCTTTTGGCTTCCCTCCCTTGTATTTAGCTTGTTCTCTGGCTGATGTACCTCTGTGGTTGTTGATCGGTCAGCCTCTCTTCCTTATTTCATCAACACTGGTGTCCTGTTTCCTACCCTTTTTTTCTTTTTGTCAATGATTTCCTTTCTTCCACAAATAACCAAAAGCATTTTTACGCTGATGACTCAGCCCTGTAATTCCTCAATATCCTTCAGTTCTGCTCCTCCTTCTCTCACTCAGTGTACATCTCATCTCAGCCTAACTTTCCTAGTAAACTCAGACTTGGACAGGATATTTCACTGGGGTACATGAAATCTGATGTAAGTTTAATGCTTCTAAGACCCAGTTAAAACCCATCTCCATCGAAAATTCCTTGTAGCATTCATTTCTCCTTTGAGGGTTCCGTAATTCCACGTCTTGACTCAGTGTCTAAGTGGACATACTTAGTACTACTTTAACATCTTCTGTATCTTAGAAACCCCACTTAATGAAAATAGCTAAGTCTACCTTCAAGAAACTGAGAGTCCTGCTTAGATGTCAAAACTTCTTTTCCTCTGAACAGTTGATCTGTTTACACAGTGGATTGATTCATCCTAATAGTGAGTACACTTTCCCTCTTCCATAGGTAATACTGATTTTTGCTCCCAAGAACTGGCTGCTTTTGTTCCCCCACCTTTAACTAGACCATGCAATACTTAGCACTCTGCTACATCACATGATTACTGTGTGGCAGTTAGAAACTTAGGGATTGGCTGCTTTGATAAACGTTTCATTCCCTACATTTCGAAGCTATGGAACTCTACACTCTCATGTCTTCCCCAAGAACTGTGATTGTCACAGTTTAAAAGACAGGTTTTTCTCTTAAAAATTCATACTTCCCCTTGCCTCTTTTTCTCTTTCATTAACATCTCTGTATTTCAGATTAGGCCTGTCATTAATGTGGACTTCTGTCTGTGACTGGAGCCCTCTAGCATTAAAAAGAAAAAGGTTTTTAATGTAATGTGGACTTCCCATGCGGACATTTCAGATACAGTGAATATTTTAGCTCGTATTCCCCCTTAGTTGCTGTTATAAGGTTTTTCCATTACCTTTATAGCCAGGGGTGTATAAATCACTGTCTGGAGATAGAAAATGATAATAATCTTTTGGCCATCAAGAACATGTAAACTAGAAAATGTGTGCATTGGCATGGAGTCCAGAGGCTTGTACCTTTTATTTTTTATACTCTTATATGGTAACTTCTGGATTTCTGCATTGTTTTATTATTGGGAAGTATATGGTAAAATCCCAGAAAAGGGGTCATGGGGTTGACAATATTCATATTTTTTTGTACTTTTCACTGTTTCCCAATTTGCAAAGTAGTGCCAGAAGGAGTGAAAAAACAGCCTCACACACATTCTATGCCATGTGTAATGCACCAAATCCAGAACCCCTGCTTTTCACAGCCAAGCCCCACACAACTTTCCATGGTTTCCCTTGGCCACTCCATATTTCTTGGTTCAGCTCATATTGATGGCATGTTGCCCCCTCTATACCGCACTACTACAGTTCACTCATTCCTGTGCGTGCCTCACCCCCTTCTGCTTGTTCAGCTCTGACCTCCTAAAGCATCTGTCAGTCAATCCTTCTACCTCCTCCATGGTTTTCCCTTCCCTTTCAGACACGTGTACTCTCTTACTCAGCTTCTTCC